>NC_063203.1:4267143-4349643 GCF_017589495.1 Alosa alosa | reverse complement strand
CTTTTCCCCATCTCTGTCAGCACCTCAGGCGGTGCATATCCTGCTGTCCATATCCACATGACATTAGCGTGAGGGATGGATGGATGGCTTTACATTCCCCTTCCCCTGTGCCATTCAATCACCCCTCTGTCCCTATTCAAACCCCATTCAAATTTCAAGACTTCTCATTATCAAGGATTCCCCAAAGCCAGTGACCCACCATAATAATCCCCCCATATTCCAGCTCTCTCTCCCCACTCTCTCCCCTGCAAATCCCATCTATCACCTTCATTGCCTTCTTACTTTCAGCTGGTTAGTCTTTTCATCACAGGCTTACACTAATTCTGATCAGCGTGGGCCACAATGAGCTGAAAGTCAAAAGGGATGATGCCCAAGACATATGGGGAAAAACGGAGCCAAGTCTTTGTGCATGCATCATTGTCATGTGGTGTTTGTACGGCTTAGGCTACTATAGACAGCATTTGCATCGACACACATCTAGAATTGTAACCATGGGCGTCTCCTTAAACGGCCATGTTGATTCTCGTTGTTCTGTTGGAATTGTTCTTGAATGAGGCCATGGTTCTCTCATGTGCAGTGCTCATACCGCAGTAGAGCGCTAGCGTGTGTTCAGGGAGCTTCATGCTCTCTTTTCTCCCCTGTTCCCCTGCATGTTAAGAGGCTGCGCCACCATGATTAGATTCCCTCATTAGTGAACGTCTTCTCATTTACTTTATCCCTGGGGCTCCTCTGCTCTACATACCAACATGCCAACGCTCTCACGTTTGACTGTGTACATGTCATGTACCTCTCTCTCTCTCTCTCTCTTTCTCTCTCTCTCTCTCTCTCTCTCTTTTCTCTCTCTCTCTCTCCTTTCTCTTTCTTTGTGTCTATCTTATTTTATTCTGTGTGCATATATGCATGTGTGTTTTTTTATGATATGTACTTAGTGGTTATGTCAATAAGTGCACGTGTTTGTCCATCTTGAATGTGCTTTATGTAAAAGCACAGCCACAGCCTTGCCAATTGACTGCTGAGCGCATTCTAAATTCAGAGGCACGTTCAATTACAGAGCTATGCTTGATGACAAAGACAAGAATAGGTGCCATAACCAGTCCTCAACATTGCTTGCGTATCTGACACACTATTTTCGGGCTCTGGATATCAGCCGGTTTAGCGTGGATCAGGGAGGATTCGGGGGGGGGTCCAGGGGGAGTGTGGCTGGGGCCAGTGCAGGTGTGCTGCCTGCAGACCCTCTCTAAGCTGCTCTACCGGTGTGTGGGCAGAGGAAATGCTACATCTGCACATTGGTGCACTTTACACATAAGAGGAGGGGGAAGGGGGCCTATTGGCTCAAAAAGCAACCACCTCTCAACCCTCCTTCACATCTCATTGTTGTGTGTGCCACAGAGGCTGGCTTTAGCTCTCGCGTGCACGTACCCAGACATTATGTGTTATTTTGCATCCCAATTACCTTTCTCGGCTTGTAAACAAAACACTTCAGCGCGCGATTACAGCTTTTGTCGGAAACAATTCCTCAATCTGTCTCCAGCGCTATTCTTGGAGGTAATTCAAGTATATCACAAGAGAGTGTGAGAGAGACAGGAAAATAGGAAAGAGACAGAAGAAAGACCCGTGCTTTTGCAAATTTAATTGTTTAAATTAATTTTAGAGATTCATGTATCCTTGCAGTTGAATTAACTGTAAATTTACCAGTGTAACTTGAAATGGGTGAGATGAGATGGCTCAAAAAAACCTGAAACGGTGATGGGCAAAGGCCCATATCTCCTCAGTGGTAATTAAAAAGTAATCAGTGCGAGAAGGCAAAGCGTACAGCCAACCAACAGACAGGGCACAGGTGTCCCTCATTAACTCAGTTGCCAACACAATGTCAAAGCAATATCCAGTCAACTGAAACTGTGTCACAGTGGAACGTCATATTTGCTGTTTGTGTTGTTGTTATGGTTTTTCCATCAGTTTCAATTGTATGATCTTTGTTGTGGTGCTTGTGCGATGTCACACCCTAAACCTTATTTGTCTTTCATTAATGGCTGATTCCAGAGTTTTATGCTATGTCCATGTTTCTGTCAACACAGAGTGATATGAAATGCTGACTTTATCTCACTTTATTTATACATTTGAAGAGTTTGGTTCCAAAACGCTATATCCTCCATTTTAATGAATTTTCATTAATCATTTGTTTACATTTTGTTTTACTAGTAATTTCAGTATAACTGTAATTCAATTATTATTTGATTTATCTTTACTCAATCAAAACAACACAACTGCAATTTGATTGACATTATCTGAAATGTACAATGAAATAACATGACTTTTTAATGTTTTTAAAAATGGAGATAGCGTTACATATCTGTTGATATTCTTCTTAAAGGGCACAAGGGTATGGTCTTAGTGGTCTCAAAAGCAATACGGAGAGATGAGAGAATCAATAACAGCGCAGAGAGAAATTTTATTTCATGAAACCAGGAGAAACAAGGTCCAGCCTGGGTGAATAGACATTTTGAAGAACAGTTTGTGCAGGAGTGACACTGGGTCTTTGCTGACAGTAAATATGTGTTTTTCTCTCTATAGCCATGGTTTCCATAGCAATTTCTGTGATAAGGTTAGGGGGTCTCCCGGTCTGTTATCTGTTATTTGTGCATTCACACAAAGTAGTGCCTTAAATGAAGGAAGCATCTTGAATTTCCCCTGGGGATCAATAAAGTATCTATCTATCTATCTATCTATCTATCTATCTATCTAAAGACTGCCGTTAACTTCAAGGTAAAAAGTCAATCTCCTATATAATCCAATCCAGAATTCTTTTGACAAAGCAGCCTTCTCTTTTCAGTGTATTGAAAATGTTGCATCTTTGTTTACTGTTAATGGGAGTGCATGAGAAAGTGTTACAAGGCTACAGTCCCTTTGCTTCTTCCATCAGCCTTTCCTGGGTCTCTCCATCACACAACAGTGTCAACAGAGTAGCCAAATTACAGTAATCAGGGGCTCTCCTCGTTATGAAATGATTGCAGAAAACATTGGCCACAGTCACCTGCTGTTTGTGTCATCTGGCTCGCTCCCCATAGCTACGTTAACTGAACAATCAACAACCAATCAAGCACACAATAAAACCAGGGAGGTCCCTTTTAAATGGCACATAAGACTTTATGTATCCCACAAGCTGTTGTTCCCAAAGAGTTAAGATATGTGAAGCTTCGTTTTGTGTTCGGCTGAGTTTACAAATACAAACCCTGTGAGAGCTCCCCTGCTTTGGACTCTATAGTGACCGGCAGATGAACCTGCTCAGTATCCATTTAAGAATCCTGTACCATACACTTAGGGCAAGGCCAGGCCCAATGACACCAGAGGACTTCCTTCTGTGGGCTATCTGTCACTGACAGGCAGAAAGCCTTTGGGGAGGTCTCATTGTCCTTACCTCTGTGCTCTGTGCACCTTCAGGTCACATGGTGCTGATGGGATCTGAACATGTAAGTTCTCACTAGACTGAGACCACCAGGCCACTGCTGGTGTATCCTTGTGGGAGATGCATTTCCTGGAGTCTGACAGCATTCATGTTACTAGTGCTATTAATATAATTAGCATCACAGAATGTGTGTTATGCTCTCAGTGGACAGAATCCATTTGTGTTTGTTGGTTACATACAGTATGGGGGACAAAAGGAAACATGGAAACCATCCTTGATATTTTACTTCTTTGGTTTCATTTGAAGAAGGGACCAATACATGGCTGTGCTCCTTGTCTGTAGCTGGGTCACAATGAAGGAAGCAGGGGGTCATTATCTTATAGTCATGGGGAACCTTAGGTTAGCTGCCATGTGATGCTACTGAAAAGATGTCCAAGGACGTTGCTATTGCTGTTTCTGAAGAGGATGCAAGGACAGCATTGCACAACCACACAAATCTACAAAGGTCTTCAGTTGAATAGAATGAACACTCAGCTTTGACAGGAGATGGTGTTCCTTTTAACTACACACCTACCACCTAACCTGATAGAAGGTCCCTATGTGAGCAGGAAACCTATTCCTTTAGCTTGTGTCCATGATGCATAAAAACCCATTAGCCAACTCTGACTTCTTTCTGTGACCTTTCACGTTATGACATTTACATACTCACGCTGCCAGGCTTCAGTCTCCAGTTATACCCCTAAGCATCCGTGCCACTCCACTGCTTCTGGTCAGTAGCAGGGTGATGATGGACATTTTCATCCTCAACTGCCCACTCTCCAGTCCATCCCATATGTTCAGTGTGTCCTCTGTCAAGGTAACATTCCAGATTGCTGTGTCCTCACTGATCTCTCTTGTGCTAATCATGCACACACTGTGAGCTAGCTGTAAATATCCATAGTCCCTCCCTCGCTGCATGCTTTGAAATGGGCTCTTCTGGGGCCCCTCCGATCCCTCAGTGCTGTTAGCTCCGTTTCTCGGCGGCTGAGCACACCTCGGCCGGCTGGCACCTGTGTGTTTTACGGGCCTGGGATGCCTGTCCACTCGCATGGCCACCAGAGGCGTGACATGGGTCCAGAGCGAGGCTGTGGGCCACACGTGCAGAGTGATGCAGTCTTACACTGACATGTCCCTGACACAGGGGAAAAGGAGAGGCAGAGAGGGAGGCATGGAAAGAGGGATAGGGAGAGAGAGAGAGAGAGGGAGAGAGAGAGAGAGAGAGAGAGAGAGAGAGAGAGAGAGAGAGAGAGAGGAGAGAGAGAGAGAGAGAGAAAGAGCTGTGAGTGGAGCTCCAGGCCACCGGCTCTGGTCCTGCTCATTTCATGCATTGTCATTGTGACAGCAGCGTGTGCAGGACAACAGCACTTTTGACTGAGCAACACAGCCAAAAACCCAGTTACACTATAATGCTGCAATTATGTTATGTTATGCCATTGTGAATGTTATGTTAACATTCTATTGTATGGCATTGTATACTTTTTTATGCCATTATGTTATGTTATGCCATTGTGAATGTTATGTTAACATTCTATTGTATGGCATTGTACACTTTTTGCCGTAGTGTAAAATGTGCATGTTGATGCTGATCGTATGCCCACATAACATTCTGTGATTGTATATCATAGTTCCATTTTGTTTTTCACTCTGTTTCAGTGGAAAGAAGTATTATACTGGTACTGTGTGAGCTCTAAGGGACCAATCGTAATCGTAATCGTAACCCCCAATTATCACCACTTTTGTTCAGAAATTCTAAAACAATGATGTTTTTTAACACTTCAAAATAACATTTGCTAAATGAACCTTACATTTTTCAGTAGCCATATGAGTAGATTTGAACAAAATCTGGTTTGGTTCTTAACGGGAGCATTTACTGCCTGAAATATCCGATTTTGTTTACCATGCTCGGAGTTATAGTGCTGGCCTGACGGGTCACCTATTTACGCCGTTTCAACGAACGCACATGAACGGTTAGACCGAGAATTTTCGTCATGAAATTAAAATTCCACTGGAGCTCCAAACGGTTGTGTACACGCAGTCTTACAACACTGTTTACAGCTCTTCGAGTCACGGTAAAATGTCATTTTTGGTAATTTAGATACACCTATGGTGTGGGTGGTTGCGTTTCTTTAGGAGTCCGCCGTCTTGGTTTGTATAGAAATGGATATTAAGTGACACATACAGTATGTGACGGATGCCAGCTAGCTTAGCTGTGGAACAGTGGTAAACCTCACTCCCCGACGCCTCGAGTGCTGCTGGCATGCGAGCTAGTAGCCTGGGCTATTGGCTCAATTGTTAGCGCGCTCGCCTCCCGATCCGAGGTGCTGCTGTTCGCGGGTTCGAGTCCGGGCGTGTGCAGGGCTGAATCGCGCAGGTTCAACACGACGCAGGTTACACATACACGCAAGACGGCGGAAATACAGAACCGGTGGTAACAGCGGGAGTTCCGAAATATCTGTATTGATCCTGATAGACTATCCCTATTATACATGGCCTTGTTTCCACTACATTTCAGGAGCAGATCTTTTTTTCTTCTATTTGTTTTCTGTGTGTGGGCTCGGTGTAGATGGGTTTTTGTGCAAAGGGCATGAGAGCAAGGGAGGGGTTGGAGGGGAGGGGGGTCTGTGTCACTGCTGCTCCTCTGCATCAGTACAGCAGTGGTGGTGGGCAGGAGGCAGATCTCAGTGACTAACACATGGGCTCCAGTTGTGTTTCTCCTCCCTGGTGTGGGTGGTGAGGATGAATACTAAAGCCAGACTCTCCATTCTTCGCTCTCTGCCTCTCCACGTTCTCATTAGTCCTCCATTCAGCTCCAGTGTTGGCACTACACGTGCAGGAGAGGACATCTTTGTGTACTTGTGTCTGATTGGCTATCAGGGAGCTATTTACTCTGTATATCAGGATACCTTTGAAGTAGATCTGGTAAAAAAAAAGTTTAATCACCGTTCCATATCAATGCTCTTTTGAATGGTAACTACAACAACTAGAGCAAACGGTTGAATGAGCAAGCACGTTTAGCAACAGTGGAATCAACTGTAACCAAGCTAACTACCCACCAAAGACAGTAGTACAACAAACTGAACAGATCAGTGTTCTTATCATACCAGCACCATGCATTAGCTGCATTATGGCAATTGTGGCTAAACCTCTGATGAACTGTACATTTGGGTTTTCCTTCTGGCTTCCTTTGTCTCCTTCACGTCTAGAACCAGAAGCTAGAAGAAATAAAAAGTAATAAAAATCGATCAGAGTTTATGTGTTGTTAAAGTGTCATCATGATGGGGTCCATAAAGTTGTTGCTGTTGTATTGATTTGGAATTAATTTATGGCTTCCTCTCACCTTAAGAGTCCTAATGGGACTCTTGGAAGATTGTCAGCAGCTGCCTTCCTTGAACTGAAGATGAAGAGTGTGTGGGGGTTGAGTTACAGGCATAGGAGCACCACATCAATTTAATTCAGTCCCACTCATCACAATTGCAATTGGGAAAATCAATTGGAGATATCTATTGGAGATACTGAAGATCTTAAACAAAGCCAAGCTGTGATACTTATGATTTACTGTAAGGCTCAGTGAGACCGATCTCTCTTTCTCTTCTGTTCTGTCCGATCTCTTAGCTATACAGATATACTTTTGACAGAAATGCAAACATACAGCCCCCACCCCTCTCCCTCCATTCACATCTGAGGGGTATGGGTCTAATCTGCACAGGAGTCCCAGGGGTTCTTGCAGAGGCACTCAATCCCACTCATACTCAATAGATTGAAGACAACCATCTCTCTCTCTCTCTCTCTCTCCCTTAATCTCCTTCTCCACTAGTCCATTCTCTCACATCAATATCGAGAGGATTGAAACGGGAAAGGCAAGGATGAAGGGGACGGTAGTGCCTGCGTTGGGGTGTTAGCATCAGGCGACTGGTGGGAGGGCTTTGTGTGTTTTGTGAAGTTCTTGTTGGGAGGTGTAAATGTGAGCGTAAAGGTCAGCCGTCCCAGAGCGCTTGCACACTGTAGCCTTTATGATCTCCCCAAACAAGCAGTGGCACCACAATGCTGACATTTACCAAAGCTCGCCAATGCAAACACACAGACAAGTGAAAATACATCTGTGCCCTGATGCCCACATACTTTCAAACTGTGCATGGGCATAGATGGGGTGCATCTACTATATCTAGCTGTCTAAAATGTCTAGAATTTTCTAAACTGTTTTGTGCTGCAGTGCAGGATTTATGAAACATGTATTCTGTTGCTGTAGACTTTGTTTATCACTCTGTTAATCCCTTGACACAAAGCCTCAGAACTGCATGGTTAATTTTTTCATTTCACTGAAGCAGGTGTTTTGGGATACCTCAATTGGTGTTTACAAACATTGTATTTGCCAGGAATCAATGGAGCCTATCACTTAACTTCCTTTTCCCCTAGTGCTGTATCTATCTCTACTGCTGTGGGAGAAATGTGTGTAAGTGTGTATGTGTCAGTGTATATTTGTCAGTGTGTATGATTGTGTGTGTGTGTGTGTGTGTGAGTGTGTATGTGTGTATGTGTGAGTGTGTATGTGTCAGTGCGTAAATGTGTATGTGTGCGTGTGCATGTGTGTGTGCACCCGCGTGTGCAGTCATTTGTGTAAGTGTGTGCAATGGGCTGGAGTGAACAGATGCACTGCGCCTGCAACACAGATTCACTAGATACTTAGCAGTGTGGGGGGACGGAAAGCGAGAGTGAGAGTGTGCACACGAGAGAGAGAGAGAGAGAGAATGAGAGAGAGAGAGAGAAAGAGTGAAAGGGAAGAGTGACAGATGGAAACAAAAAGAGCGCTGCAGAGAGACACACAAGAGACACAAAGCTCATGCGAATAAGAGCAAAACAGGGAAACAGCGGTGAGAATAAAGAAGAGAGTGAGAGAGAGAAGAGTGGAGAGAGAGAGAGAAGAGTGGAGAGAGAAAGAAGAAAGAAGAGAGAGAGAGAGAGAGAGGAGAGAACGCAGGGGCTATAGCTGCACTGGACGGCTGACTGTCTCTCACTACCCTGGAGCCGCTGCGGCAGAGCTGGAGCTTCACTGCTGAGATCACCAGGAGAGAGGAGCAGAGGAGAGGAGCAGAGAGGAGGAGAAGAGAGGAGGAGAAGAGAGGAGGAGAGAGGAGGAGAGACCACGGGAGAGGAGTACAAGCCAAAGAGGAGCAGAGAGAGCGAGAGAGAAAGTAAACAGAGAATCTGGGGCAGAGACACATTAATGGGACACATTAACATCGGCTACTAGGAACGCAAAAGTGAGTAAGAAAGCGCGAGAGAGAGAGAGAGAGAGAGAGAGAGGTGGAGAGGAGGAGAGGTGTAACCGCAGTCTTGGAATGTGCTGATGTGCCGTGCTGGTACAGGAGTGTGCCTCGTGGCCGATTCAGAGCGTGTTCCCCTCCCCAACCCCACGCATCTCCCCCTCCCCCTCCCCCCTCATCCACCGCAAGCTTTTTGTCGTTGCCCTGGCTACTCATCAGCTCACATCCTCTCTGACTCCTGCACTCTCACACAAAAGACTCACACACACACATGCACACACACACATGCAAACACATACACTCTCCCACCCTTACTCTCTCTGCCTCTCTCACTGACTTGCGCTCACACACTCACAGATACCCAGAGGACGCACTGACCGAGAGCCGGACCACTCCAAGGAACTTTGTCTGTGCTTCTATTTAGCATTTAGGACAGCCTCTCCTCCTGGCTTGCCTGTCTTCCTCTCCTTGACGCTTCTCTTGCTTTGACAACTTTTCACCTTGGGAGAAGTGAGTCTGCTGGGAGACAAGACATCCGGACTCTCCTCGCTCCTTCAGTCCTTTTTTCTGACCACGAGCGCTCCAGCCTCCACCTGCTGCCACCATGCAGGTGTCCATCGCCTGCACCGACCACAACCTGAAGGGCCGCAACGGCGACCACGGCAAGCAGAACGCCACCAGCCCCAACGTGGTGAACGCGGCGCGGGCCAAGTTCCGCACGGTGGCCATCATCGCCCGGAGCTTCGGCTCCTTCGCCCCTCGCCACCACATCTCGCTCAAGGAGTCAACGGGCAAGCACACAGGCATGAAATACCGGCCCCCCCCCCTTCGCCACCTCACCTGCAGCATCCCCAGCATCCTGCATCTCTCCACATCTGTATACTCTCAGCTCTCTGTGTGCGTCGTAGTCTCTTTCTGTCCTTCCTTCATCATCTGTCATGCTTCATGCTTGCTGGTTTTTACTAGTCTATCCTCCTTCAGGCTTCTTTGACAGGGTTCCAGCACTAGGCACAGTACATCTGTCACAGTTCTGTCACTGTTGTGAGAGCTCATCTCCAGACAGAGAAAGTGTGAATGCACTTGTTCTTAGTAAGAATCCCAGCAGCACGTGTACGTCTCAGCTCCTTCCCAGCACAGCCATGTTTGCCTGTCTTTGTTGTAAGTGCTGTGCAGTCAGACTTTTTGGACAAGTTCTCAAAAGCTCAGTGACACTTGAGGTGGGTTTGGTGCAGAACAGCTCTTTTTGATTCTACCTAGCCTGGGTGTGTGTGTGTGTGTGTGTGTGTGAGAGAGAGTGAACGAGACAGGGAGAGCATGTAATGTGCGTGTAAGAGTGAGGAGCAAGAGAGAGAGAGAGAGATAGAGTTTGAAATGAGGCACTGCATTGGTCCTTGTCCTCTCCTTGTGCATCAGCGTGCGCTGGATGTGTTTAATTCTCTCCAGGGCTGCTCCTAAGCCCCTCTAAAGCCTCTTGAAGCCAATGTTACCACCTCATGCTTGTTTCCCTTTCAGTCTGCATCACCGTTTGGGAGATGCCCTATTATTTGCACGCATGTGTGTGTGTGTGTGTGTGTGTGTGTGCATGTGCGTGTGAGTGTGTGAGAGAAAAAGAGAGAAAGAGATCTGGCTTTGTGATGACTCCCTTGAAAGCAAATGACTGTAACACTGTCCACTGTAGCAGTGAGATTCTAGGCTTGTAGCATACACAAACCTGCCACACTCATGTCACACATATTTCAGGTTCATATGGTTCAGTTCGGCATTCAGCAATCGTTTAGATCCAAGTCCCTGTAACTGTAGATCAGACTGCTTTCCTTTAGAAAGCCAGGAGTACTTAGGAAAAATGTGCAGGTAATGCATAATACATCTGAAAGTGACACTGACTTTTACTTCATCATCGTTTGTGACATGATAATAATTCATATTTACCACTTCAGAGGAAAGTTCAATTTTATGATGTTTTCTCTGTGAGTGCGAAAGGATTTTTAGGGTCTTTTGTGATGGTGCTGTGTGTGATGCTGAGAATTACATATGAGCAGTTTACATTTCTTTATCATTCTCATCACATAAACATCCCTGGGTAGAGATGCAGTTGTGCAATTCATGAAGTGTAGCCTGGTAAACATAGATCTTGAGTTCATTTCCATGAAGGTACAGTATATCTGTGAAGGAGAGACAGTTGTGTGCATGCAGCCCACCCCTGATGGAGACATGACAGGGGGCTGTTAGTAATCGCATCTCATTTCAACATTGTTTCATTTCCTCATGACAGCTGCACAGAGTTTGCCAATATGTGAAATCCATGGTCTTTAAACATGTGTGTGTGTGTGTGTGTGAGAGAGAGAGAGTGTGTGTGTGTGTGTGTGTGTGAGAGAGAGAGAGAGAGTGTGTGTGTGTGTGTGTGTGTAGATGTGTATCTGCTGAAAGAATCATCAATTATCACAGCTCGACTCTTGAATGCTCACAGATTAGAGTTGGTGTCATTTAGTATTTGAAATTGGATTCCGTACTCCAGACAGTGACTGAGTGGACACCTTTGGTCCCATCTCCCTCCTGTCACATTAGAGGGGCCTCCGTAGGCCTGGTGGCTGGGGACTACGCCTGTCAGATCTGACAAGCACAGGAGAGGCAGAAAAATGAAGAACCTGCTCTCGGGCCATTTGACAGACTGCCTAGACACATTCTTGTGTTTTGAGCAATTAATCCCTTTTGGGCTGAAGTGGCGAACGGCCGGCGGTTGTCAGAAATGACCTGCGCTTGTTTTTAGTGCATTTCAGAGGAGAATGTGGGTGAAAAGGGAGAGAGCCCAACCTCCATGTCAGACCAAGTCTGATGACTGACTGAACTGAACCCTTCCTTTTGTGAAGATGGGGAGTGATGGCCCTCTGACAGGCTGTCAAAAGCCCATTAAATGTGCAGGAGGATGCAGTGTGTTGCGCAGGAGCCCGGCTGGAGCGGCTAGTGTAGTGTTTCGCCAAATTCAGCGATTCACTCGTCAGGCCTGTCCACAGCCCATTGTCTCTGTGCTGACTGGGTGCTCTGTTCTCCCAAGTGCTCCAACCTTACTGCGCTCCTCCAGTTACATACATACATGCTAAAAGACCTGCACATATGGATGACTAGACAGATATCACACACACAAACACACACACCCACACACACACACACACACACACCCACACACTACTAGAAACTACACATACCCAACTATGAATCGATACTTTCCCCACATTGATGGCAGTTGAAAGTTGAACAACTGATGTTGTTGAGATGAGATGGAGTTGCTGTATGTATTGCATAGACTCTTGTGTTGTGCTTCATACATTTGACTAATCACTGAGTCCATATGAAGTCACATCATGAGTCACAGCCCATGACAGCACCCCCTGACTGCCTCCCATCCGCGGCCCAACGCTGGGAAAGGTCAAACACATGGCAGCCTAATTGGCTCCTGTGGACATGGCCCTCCATCGGGAGCATCATGCCATATTAGGGTAAAGAGCAAAGTGATAAGCATGCTTTCATCATGCCACACTCTAATGGCTCCTAATGGAAAAAGCCTGTCAGCAGTTTTCATCTGGAAAACTGCCTTTCCGTTTTCATAAGAGATGTTTTTTCCTATTTACAATGAAACATCTCACATGTCACTGTTGACCTTTAGAGACATCTACAGATCAGGCTGAGCAAAGGGCCCTCCATGGAGAAAAAACTGAAAGAAAGGTCAACAAGAAGTGTGATGACTAAAGAATGTCAAGCACTTCAAATAAGCCATTCTAAAGTCATTCTGAACTTAAAGGATACTAGCCTGGAAGCCAGCCGAACATATCCCCGCCCACAACATTTGAGGTCGGGACGTTCGGTCTGGAATTGTTCCAATGAGGAGCAACTATGCCCGAACCAGAGCTGTTCGGACCAATCAAATTGTCTGAACGGGGTTTATAAGATGATGGACAGATGAGCAACAGTGCCTCATCTATCACATAATCGGAGCATGCTCTCTCCCACTTGCTTCCTGTCTCACTCTTCACTGTCCTGTCCAAATAAAGGCAAAAAAAAGCCCCAAAAATATATAAAAAATAAAAATAACGGGGAATATCCGTTTTTCCGAATAGTCTACCCTGCTACGTATAAATGTGGGCTTAGATTTCGCTATCACATGTTGTAGAAGATATTGACAGCGCAATAACTTTAAAAATATGACCAGAAAACAATGTTAACAGTACCAACAACATTGTTTATGATGCAGTAATACATCATTGGTAGAAACAGTGGCAACATGTGTAATACCC
Organism: Alosa alosa; assembly: GCF_017589495.1. Lineage (NCBI taxonomy): Eukaryota > Metazoa > Chordata > Actinopteri > Clupeiformes > Clupeidae > Alosa > Alosa alosa. Next base: position 4,336,651 of record NC_063203.1, on the reverse strand, counting down.
CACCTCCTAGAAATTATCTGCCACAGCCTATGTCTGTGTCGACGTTTTTCTAATTTAAACCAAAAGTGATTAATGCTGGCGCACTCAGAGGAAACTGTTTACCGAGCGAGGAAAAAAATGCTGCGAGCCAGGAGGAATCTGACCAGCGTGCACAAACAGCCACTCGAAAATCACTCAGCTCTCTCGAAGTTCATTTCTGCTCGCGCAAAGTGAATTTCCCGTGGGTCTCTACTTGGGGAAGGGAACCAGGGTTGGTAATTCAGAAAAGGCCAATCAGTACCGACCCTGGTTCCTGATGACATCACCAACCGGAACTACGAAGGAACGACACAAGTGCGACTGCTCAGGGGCAGTACTTCAAACCACCAAACTTTTGTGATTGAGAGTTCAAAGTACCCTTTCTAGAAACACCAAATCCAAGAACGATGGATCGAACTACAAAGGTTGCGATGGAAGTTAGCCAACTACCCTTTCTAGAAACACCAAATCCAAGAACGATGGATCAAACTACAAAGGTTGCGATGGAAGTTAGCCAACTACACTTTCTAGAAACGCACTACTGATCCAATTGAGTGCAGAGGCAATTCCCCCCCTCTATTAGTTGAAACACACCCCATAATCACGTCCCAATGGGGCAGTATCAGACTCAAATTCTGAGTAGAATTGAGTATGACAACGCCAAACTAAAAGGACACTGTTTACCATGATAGAATGAACTGTAAAGTCCCTGGAACAGTACTGTATTTTAAGTTATTCGGAGTAAAGGCTCCAAAATAATAGTACCTAGTCCACCATGTGCTTCTTTAGTTGTGCCAACAAGTTCCGAACTGATAACTTGTGATTGTCGTAGGGGAATAATTCGGACGGTCTGTATCTTTTTTACAGCCTCTGCCAGGGGGTTTTGATGGATGGGTTGTATTAATCATATTGATTGGAGCTCCAGAAGTAATGATGTTTGTAAATGTGACACCAGTAGGACATGTAAATGAATGACTAAACCTGGTGGATATAGTGATTGAAAGAGTAGTGGTGTGTGAAAAAAGCTTGATGGGAATAATTGGAATTCTTTGAAATTGTTCACTCCCGAGAAAATTTACATTCAAATGGTTATTAAGTTGCAAATGGTTCTGTATTGCAGTGTGTAGTTGAATATGTACCTGAATTGTGCTAAAAATTAAGTGCTTTATACAATAGAAACACTGCTGGAAGGCTATAATAAATGATGCATATCACACAGGAATCATGGGAAAATATGAAAGTTCAGAAGAAAAAAATGAATGTCATTCTAAATGAATGAAAGTAATCAAATCCAGTCAGCAGCAGCACAAGACAAATTCTATTAATAAAGTAGCCTCTGAATGTGTGTGAGAGAAAAGGAGAGAGAGAGAGAGAGAGAGAGAGCAAAGAACAATGATTAGCCATCTGATTAGCCATCTGCTATTTCATTCTTTGGACATTTTTATCATTCAAGGTAATTCCTTTTGTTGGTCTCTGGGGGTGTGCATATCTTCACACTGTATGTTTTTGTAAGTGACCAGTGTTACAGGATTCTTTCACCATGTCCGCTGCGAGGCACTGCAACAATGCAGAGCAGAAATACCACATATGCACAAATACAACAGTTGGTGAAACACATAAACACACATTCACCTACATGCAAATAAACACACAAACAGCCTCTCTCTCTCTCTCTTTCTCTCTCTCTCACACACACACAAACACACACTAATGATACCTATAAAAAAACATCTCTTTCATCATAACACAGAAATTGCTCCCACTTAATATAGCCAACTATATGTATGCATAAAAGCAACAGCATGGCAGCAACATTCACAAAAACGAAAAATAGGAAGCACTGGCTCTGCACAAAAGCAACCATAATCAAGATTTACAGTGCCAAGAGCTTCTGGCTTTCGCACTGAGCAGTATAAACTATTCACAGTTCACTAGGTTGAGACAAAACGGCTGAGGTATCACTCAAAGGGCTAATTTTATTAGAATGGTCTCTTTTATTAAGGATCCACAGCGGTGATGAGCTCTGGCTCTCTGAAGTCTGGCAGCCAGGATGAGTGCCAGACAGGGGGGTGTGTTGTGCTGTGCAGTGCTGAACGAGCACCCTGGCAGTAGCACATCTAGAGATGGAGCTGCATCAGTGATTAAAAAGGGCAGGACACTGTAGTAATGTTTAAATTACTGTTGTCAATTCCCTAATTGAATATCACCAATTGCCTGGATTTCAACTACCATCTCAACACCATCCACAAATCACATAGTTGAAGACATTATTTTAATTACATAGCAGTGTTATTAAAATGTGATTTTAATTACAGCTTTTAGTTATTTGTATTGATGGTGTTCATATTGATGGTGTTCATATTTGTGGTAGGACAGGAAGGCTACCGCAGGAGCTAAGCAAGGAGCTGCGATACCCTCAACCCCCATGGCCATGGCTGCCCACCACACCATGGAGCTCACATTTAATTAGTTTGCAGATGTTTTGATGTTCCAGCTGTGTTCACCAGAGGAGGCTTCTAGTAGTGAAACTGATGTTTGAGATTCCACAGAGTTGCACCAGCTTGTGCGTTTTCGTCAGATGTTGACGTAGGGTTTTGGCAGGATGCCTCTGCGGTCCTTGAAAAAAAAAAAGAAACGATGAGCGACGAGCAATGCTTCATTCTCCTGCCACTAAGATAATTGGCCCCTTGGGGAAAGTGTAAGCTATAGCTCAGAATACAACAATGGCTGCGCTGCATTTCTACTAACAGTACAATTCTTGGAGGAAAAGTGGGGGTCAGGGGGCTAAGCACACAGTGAAAGAGAAGAGTTTATGTAATTCTAAAATAGACCGATGAGTGCAAATATGTGATTACATATCTGGATGAGAGCCCTGGTGATACCTGCTCAACTACCACAGTGCATGGAAATGAAACAGTACATACTGGATATTTCAAATTGGCCCGATGTGATCGCTATAACTAGCCAGTTATGATTTTCAGTGTTCAGGGAGAGACTAGCCTAGCAGGGAGAGACTAGCCTAGATCTCTTGAATCAATAAGGCAAAGACAATTGAGAGGCAAAGTATTCCAGTAGAGAAAAGCAGAATTATTTTCCTTATAGTCAGCAAATTAAATAGGCCTATAAATAATCCCACAAGAAATCTTTGTCAAAAATGTTTATTTCAGTTTTTCCTATTTAATGCATCTGTCTCCAGTACCAGTAGCAATCTCCATTCCACTCTAATATCATACTGTTTACAAAAAAAAAAAAAAAAAAAAAAACAGAATGTCATTACTAGTTATCAACCAGAGAGAAAAAATACTCTTTTCTGGTTGGCTGATGGGGTGGCTATTAATTCTGAATAACGGGACCATAGATAAGTAGATGCTGCATTGTCCTACACATATTCATATCTATAAGGCTCTGGGCCTATGTTAAAAAAGTTCCATCACCGTTCCATATCAATGCTTATGAATGGTAACTACAACAACCGTAGGACGATGGTTGAGCCTGAAAGCAGGCTTTGGAACAATGTAATCAACTGTAAACAAGGTAACTCATGCTATCACTGTTAGGGCCAAAGAAAGTTAAACTGAACAAGTCGGCTTCTTTTTAAACGGAACCGCTTGTTTCCTTTAGATGCTATAAAGGCATGACTATTGCCTATGGCAACCGGGTGACAACTCTGAAGTAGTTCTTGCCTCTGGCCCTCGTCCATTAATTCCGTATAACAGGACACCTCGGCACTCGTTATTCCATACATATCACAATGTGACAGGTTATTTAAAATATTTGAAAGGTGCATGTAGTGTGCATATATAGGAAATATTTGAAATCAGCATAATGACACATTTGGTTTTGTCTTTGTTAACTAAGTGCATTTTTCTCAAGCAAGCACACTTCCCACAGTCATTCCACACATTATCTGTCTTTCTTTAAATGTACACATAAGCAGGGGCGATTCTAGACCTAGAGCCTTGCTGGCACAGGCCCCTAACTCCCAAAACATAAACAAAAATAAAATAAATAAATGTGCGCGCAATATGAAATAAATGGCTTGCCTGTCTCTCTCCTCCTCTTCCTCCCCCTGCCTGGTACTGGACTGCCCAGCATGTGCTCTTTCTCCCCTCTCTTCTCTTCGACCTTCCTCTCCTTCTCCTCCTCCTCAAGCACTCTCTCCCTCAATTGTTGTAGCAGCCACTATCCAGCAACATCCAAACACATAGGCATAAGCAGGCCTATACTCACTGCATGAATGTAATAGGCTTTCCTACTAACACAAGGGAAGCTTATTTTTAGTGAAAATTGAGATATACTTCCCTCCCAGGCAAGGGTCCTATAGTCATCCTTGCAATACTGCAGTTCTTTGTTGTAGCTTAAATAGCCTAAAGCCTTCATCCTGACTTGGTGATGATTTGCAAATGTAGCCTAATAATCAGAATCTGATTCTGTGTAGATTACTGTAGGCTACATTTGCAAATGCAACAAACTTATTTTTTAGAAGGCTATGTTTAGTTTTACAGTAGGACAGCTTCACAAACAGTATAGGCTACTTTACAGGACTTTCTCTACAGTAGGCTGTATGTATAAATCATTATTAACTGTCCGCATGTGTGTATGCAGCCTACGCATGGTGTGAGTGTGTGTGTGAGGGAGAGGGCACAAACTGGGGCCTGTACTACGAAGCGGGGTTACTGGCTTATCTGGGTAACTTCGAGAGTAACTTGATCACGTGTGGCGTAACTGGGATTAACCCGTACTACGAAAGGTGGATAGGTTTTAACCGAGGTATGCTGCCATGGCAATTTACGCTGCATCTCAAACCTGCTCCGACCAGGTTATGTTCTTGGTTAACCCAAGGTTTCCGTTAACCACACCCTTTATAAGTACCACCCCTCCACTAACAATTTCTCCCGAGACATGTCGGCGTACCTGGATGATCCATACAACATTGGAGCGCAAATCGTGAGGGACTCTCTTCGCAGGGCGAGGGGTTTTAGAGACTGCCAGAAAATATATATAGCCTACCCGGACGATATTCTCTATGAAGATATAAATTGTCAGCCAAGGGAATTCGTTATCTTTGTCAGATGATCTCTAGGAAGACGTCTCATAGCAATGCCCGTACGTGGACATTCATGTATTCCATCGGTGATGCAAGAATACTGTATGTCCGAAAATAAATAGGACATAGGCCTACAGTATGCTGAACATCTGAGCAAGAATAGCCTGAAATAAATAGCCTACAGTAGGCCTAATAAATAAAAATCACCATTTTAACAAACTTGTTGAATTGAATGTCATATTACTGTAGTAGCCTACCCTGCACATAAAGGCTACACATTTCCACAGCACCAGAATCCGACCGAATGCCTCCCTCAACCTCCTCCATAATCGGCCTTCCACTATTATTTGCGATGGCCAACTCCTCTGCTTCTGTAAAACACTCTGGTGCCTTTTCTCCTACAGTAGTGTTCAAAGACACCTTTTTCTTGTTAGCTGTAAAACAGAGGCCAAGTGAAGGCTATAAGCTAGGCCTACATGTTTTCATAATTAAGAAATATTAATGCAAGCTATAACTAGATAAACCTACTGTACTATTCTGAATAATGTTTTTGTGTTTCATTTTCACCTGCTGCCATGTGCGTTTGGCAATGGTGTTGCATCTGAAATGTTCACAGGACGTATTTGATTTTTGTCGTAGAGTGGGTTTTAATTCCTCATAACTTGTCATAATAATTGTGCATTCCTCATCCGTAAAATAAGGTGATCGCGTCATCATTGAAAGTGGTGACTTGCGCTGCAACCCGCCCCTTTTATGTGAACGCGCACAAACTCCAATTAGGTTAACCCCGGCTCAACAAATCAACTTCATAATCAGCGTTGTAGTACCGATTAACACCACTTAAGATAACCAGGTTTTGTCAACCCTGGTTTAACAAAGTAACCCTGGGTTACATCTGGGTAGGTTAAGCTCCCTTCGTAGTACAGGCCCCTGGTAATTAGTTTAAACTGTTGCTAAATTTAGGCTACATGACGCTAAGCATTGAAAAACAGATGCTAATTATGTGGGCAACATTCTCTAACAGCGTGTCATTTTCTCTGTCAAACAAGTTGTGAATTTGTTGTAACATCAAAACAGGGGACGACTTACTCTGTGCTCAAAGTGATGTGATGAGCTCCAAGCGGTTTCCACTGTGAATTTGTGTGTGTACAACGAAACACTCGGAAGAAGAATCATGTGAATGATTTTCATTGGTTGTTGCGTTCAATCTTACCCAGCTACAGAGGTGCTATTTCCTGATTGCTATTATGGCCCCTTTCTTTTTTTCCTTGTTTTTTGATTGGCTGGTAAGTGACTTTAGTCATGACTAAAGCAGGCACGGAGATACGCTCATGAATGCAGTTTCCAGCTAGAGCCGCGCTAGAATTTTACTGGGGCACTGGAGACTTTTACTAAGGCACGTGCCCCAGTGAATAAGGTCTAGTGACGCCCCTGCACATAAGTACCCACAGTAACACATTCACACAAGATATCTCTTATTGTCAGTCACTCACAGTAAGGAAAGCCAGCAAAGCCAGAGACTGTCCAGGCCACTAGCAAAATGCCTCTTCAACCATCTATGATCCTCCCCAAACCTCTGGATCTGTTCAGATGGAGGAAAGACGCTCTCCTATGGTTTTAGTCAGCTCCTTAAGCCAGTGGAATATTTCTTTACATCATACAAGAAACATAAAATTGGTATAAGAGAATATTTTTCAGAAAAATGTGCATATTACAGTAAATATGCAGTTCTGTGGTCACATCCCCTGTTTTAAGTCCTGGTGGTGTTAGCCTCCCAGCCTGCCTCCCCTCCCTGAACACTGAGCACTGGACACAGATACACAGTGATATCCAATTAGTTTAGTCTTTTAAACTGGCCTCAAGATGATCACTATCTGATTTCTATTTCCTGAAGCGATGTTCTGATTTCATGTCTTTATTTAGAAAAGCACAGAATTGTATGTATAATGCTAGTGCAATTATTAACAGCTTCTCAACTGTTTCTCCTAAGAGACCACAATAAAACTGAGCAAGTTGTCCTTTCAGGGAGTTCTTTCCAGCAGTGATCATTCTGATTACAAATTCTCAGTAGAGTGGTATAACTTGAGGATAATCAAGGATAACTCATAACCGGACATAACTTATTAAAATCTGTGTATGAATAATAATTAATAGTTTATGGCATGCCATCGTTAAATTGCAGATTGCATCTTAAACATGCTTTTTAATGCTTTTGAATTCATAGAGTAAAATGTGCCTCCACTGAACTATCTTTAGAGAAAACAGGAAACATGAAGCTGAATTATCACATTAACATCACCATGGAGATCCGTAGATTACAGCACTTTCAAAACATTAAAAGTTGCCACCTGGTAGGAGGATGCACATTTATGCTTTCTCTGTGTTCTAATGGCCATAAAAGTTGTTTCCGTTTCCGTTGATCAAGAGTTTGGTCACACTGGGCTTGACACACAGGTTCTGTCTGATGTACACTGTGAATTTAAACTGTGGTAGCTATCCCTCTCAAGCCAGCCGTACTCGTTTAAAGCTGCAGTTGGCAAGTCTGACAGATTGAGGGGACTCCCCCACCTCCCCCACTACCACCGAGCACCCTCTCATCGAGTTCGTGCTCGTCAGTGCGCACCAGACTGCACCAGACTGTGATTGACAGTCAGATCTCACACAGCCCTGCTCTGATTGGACCGAAAGAACCGGGAGTTGTGGATTTATGCAAAACAAATAACAGGCTCTAAGTGATCTATGGATAATTAGATGTCCAGGTTAATTACAGGTTGAATAAATGGTCTCACTTGCACTCACATGCAAATATAACCTCACTCACACACACACAAACACACCTTGAATTTCCCCTTGGGGATCAATAAAGTATCTATCTACGTATCTATCTATCTACACACACACACACACCATACACACACAGTCCACAAAAATTCCCATACATATGCATCTACAGACAAAACTACACACACACACACACTCACACACACAGACACACACACGGTCCACACAAATTTCCACAACGTTTACATTCTTTCTCAGCTACGCGCACCTCAAGGTTGTTTGAATACAATGTTTGATATCACTGCCAAGTTCCCTCACTGTGAACTTGTAATTCCATTTTTCACATTTAATTTGTCTACTCCTGGATTGACCTTGTAATTCTGGTTAGTGTCATATCACCAAAACCTGTGAATACTGCTCAATTGGATCAGCAGTTGCTTTGCTATAATAATGGGGTGCATGCCGTTCTGTCAACAACCTCCCTCTGACTTTCTGTACGCCTCCACTCCGTTCCACTCCTCGCTCTCTCTTTGTGTGCTCTGTGTGTGGTGGAGAAGAGGCGGTTGTGTTCTTCCGCTCCCTTACATTGCTAAGTGACAGAGAGGGCTGGACCCTGCTGTCCCGGCTCCTCCACACTGCTAATTAACCTGATGAGGCCGCTCACAGAGACAGTGTCACCGTCGCAGAGGGAGGTTGAGGGGTGGGGGCCAAATCCTGCCTTTACTAGGACGTCCAAATAAACGGGTGTCATGTTAACATCTCCTCCACCTCCTTTTAGTTCCACGTTGTGAGGACTCGGTGAATCTACGGGAAACAGCTTAATGCTGGAATTCACTGACTTCATCTGAAGTGCTGCGAGACGCTTTGGGGTTTATTTCCAGCATAATGATGGCAGGCTCCTGTTGCACTGTTAGTCACGCTGCTGTTGTTTTAGCTTTTAAGACAACAGAGAACACAAAAGAAGGCTAAATGAGGAGGCCTGTGGAAGAGAGGAGAAGGCCAGACTGCTAATTTAGAAGTGCTGGGTGTTTTGTTCTGGCTTGCCACCCTGATGAAATGATTTGGAGCTTATTTTGCTTACCTCTGCGTTTGCATACGCCACTTAGCGGCTGCCGCGTTTACACTACATGCCTTAGTAAGCGATTCTCGCCCACTTTTATTCATCACACTTTATCTTCGGGAGCAAACTAAGAGCAAAGCTGACTTTCCTCCAACAAATATGAGGAGGCCTCTGACCCCCCCCACACCTGAGCTGGAAGCCAAGACGGGGATGGCACTCTAATTACCTTCGCCTCTGCGGTGCTGAATTTGTGAAAAGTGACACGCGTTCTTCTTTTTTTTCTCCCTCTTTCTCCGCCTCGGTAATAATCTCTAGACTTTATTGTCGGAGCACAAGTTGCTCATGAATAATCTATGATATTGTTCCCCAAGGTGTAAATGCTATTGCCTATAGCACCAGCTAAATGCTGCCCCTGTGTTGCTGTATTTATTTGATTTTGCTGGAAAAAAAATGCCTTGCCACAGTGAATAAAGATGTGATGGTGAGAGGGGGGATTGGGAATGGGACTGTGTTCAGGTTGAGCATTATTCATATTTACAAGAAATCATTTCAATCCCCTGGGCAAGTCGGATGGATTCACAGCTCTGCTCTTGATGTAACACAACACTCTTCGGTCTCTTACAGACAAAGCTTGTCACACAACAAGATACACACAGCAGACTCATCTGCATACCAAAACATTGCAGATGTAACACCACTGTAGAACAGATTCTTACATGGACACTCTTTATGAGAAACAATAGCCACTTTTATAAGGATTAAACTATTCAGAATGAAAATGTTGGAGAATCTTTGATCGGAATAACCGTTGCTGCTTTGATTTTCCTTGAGACCGTAAACATGGCCGTTCAATCGGAATAAGAACATAATACACCATCCGTTTAATTCTGATTAAAATTCTAATCAGATTGCCAGTTTTATTCCGATCAAGGTGTTTATATGTGGATTTCCACCCCGATTGAGCCATTATTACAATTCTGGATTAAAAGTGTCCATGTAAACTCACCTACAGTATACATTACATGTTTTATACTCTATAATACTGTATACTATTCAATAAACTGTGAGGAGTTACAGCATTATAATACCCCAAAATATTGTTCTACTTACACACACACACATACACACACACACACACACAATCTCTGGCACTGTGCTTCAGGTGCTGTGCTCACTGGTTTGGATGTCTTGCCCTTTCCTGTGCACCCTGGTGAGTGCTCTTCCTCCATCCTGGCTCCCTCTCTCCCTCTCAACACCTGAGACAGTCTGTCTCCTCTCGGCTCCTGGACCAGTCTCCTCTGGAAGTGCTCCTCTCTGGCCTCTAAATCCCCCCGTTATTACCCACCCGGCAGGGCAAAGCGCAGCTCATGGCAATCTGTCTACCCCAGACCTCCAAGCAGGTGGCTCTCCTGAGTGCCTGGAAAAGCTTTGAGTGAAATTTAATCTCTCCGTCGCTGCCAGTAATAAGCATCACATTAAACACCTTCGCCGGCTGATGGTGATCTAATAATACTGGAGATTGATGGTGTGGGCAGCCCCTTGAGGCACGCACTGAATCTGTGTGTGCATCGTGTGTGTGTGTGTGTGTGTGTGTGTGTGTGTGTGTGTGTGTGTGTGTGTGTGTGTGTGTGTGTGTGTGTGTGTGAGTCGGTTAGCGTCCTTTTCATAATTTATATGTGAGGGGATGAATGTGTCCTATTTTACAGCATAGGGCAGGTTTACAGGGGGCCGTCTTTAGACACCATTAAACTACAGTTCAGGAGAAATAACCGGGTTGCCTGTTCCACACCGGAGATTTATTAAGCATGTATTGCATGCATGCTTACAGCACCTCCCCCTTACTTGCCCACAAATAATGGCTACATTTTCAGTTGAGTTGCCAGGGACAGTAAATTAATCATAATGTGTGTTTGTGTGTGAGTGTGTGTGTGTGTGTGTTTCTACATACTGATATTTGAGCTTGCATTTTGCCATGTTGACCCTCTGCTGCCTCTGGTAAAATTGGTTTTCTACACAGGTCCTGCTTGCTGTCACAAGCCATTTCATGCAGTTCAGAACCTGATCTTAGAAGAACCTGAAATTATTTTCTGAGAAAGATTCAGAGTAGGATTGTGTAAGGCAGTAATATTTGTAGAAAAAATAGACTTTTTTAGTGATAGACTGTGATTTACACAATAGCAGAATATGCTCAAAGCAATCAAATACATTCCCTACTAGAAATAAACACTAGTTTTGACATTGTAAAAATAATGTGGAGGGAATATTGTGTCTGACAGATTTGTTCACAATGACCTTCAGGAAGAGGAACATTAATTGCTCTTCAATACTTCAAAAGTATTGACTAACGGCTGCAGGTTTATCCCCTAGAATTGTAGCTCAGTATAGATACTGATGACAATTTTCACTCAGTCCAATAACTGTTTCACATCAGACAATCTTCACTGTTTTTTTCCAGAAACTGTGCCCAGTCATACAACAATACATACAAACAGCAACACACACACACACACACACACACACACACAAACACACACACACACACAGACACACACACACAAACACGAAACAAAAAAAGGTTGAGAAATATCGACCAGCTTGTGTATTCTAAGCATTCCCCCAGGCCGCCTCGGGGGAAACCAGCTCTTGAGGTTGGTCTGGCGGGATCAGTCTGAAGGAGTCGAACACACTCACTGTTCTGGCCCTGCTTCTGACTAAAGCAGAGACGAAGCATGTGGAGATCAAACGCAAATGTTCCCAGCCCTGCAGAGCCTTGGCTTCCTTATCAATTTTTATCACATTCAAATGGTTTCCCAAAACCTCTTAAAACTCTCTCTCACACATCCACTTTGTCTATGTGTGTGTATGGGCTATCTGTGTATGTGTGTGTCTTTTAAAGGGCTTAATGAGAGCCATGGGGGTCATGACGGGGGGAAATAAAAAGGAAATGAATTGATGACTCAGCACTACCTTCCATCTGCCTCTCTCTCTAATCCTCTCTTCCCTTCTTCTCTGTCCTCAATCTCTCGTTCTCTCACCCCTCTTCTGTCTCTTCTGCCCTGTCTTCATCGCCAGCAGTAGAGATGGAAGGGTTGGAAGAGTTCACCCACCAGTTTGTGGTGGAATGTTTGTTTCGCTACTCCATTTTACAAGTGTCTGTAAAAATTCCCGAACTGCTCAATTGCTAAGCGCATATAAACCTTTTGCATTGAGGGGGGTGAGGGGTGGGGGGTTGTGTTTCGGAATGCCAACATGTTTGATGGTGCAGGAGAGCAGAACTCATGCGTTTCAGCCAAAGTGGGGCATTTGAATTATGAATCGTGTGCGGTATTCCTCTCCAGGGGCTCCACTTCCACCCTGCTTCTGCTGCCCATCATGCATCTCCCCCCATCCATACAGCCTGGGTCTGCATCCACTCCCAGTTGTAAGCATGTAGACAGGCGATCAGTGCCTGTGTGCTGCTTGCTCTACTCCTCCATCAGGCAGGGGATGTCTTGTGTGAGCGGGAAGCAGCAGCTTACACCCCACACATATGTTTGATCATTCAAATCCCAAGAGGTCTACAACAACACAACACAAACTCACTTTCCATCCTGACTGCACCGCTGCAGAGACCAGGGGACACTTAGGGGACACTTTTGCTCTCATAGTTGCTTCTGTACCAGCACATCTCCACTCCAAGTCTGCCAGCAAAAATAGACTCAGTACTTCCTGTCGTCCATCTGCCATTTTAGCGCACAGCACCTAATTATTCCACAGGAAGCTCACCGTTTCATAGTGTTCTTCTTTCCACTGTTCCACTGTGCTGCTAAAGGCCAACCAACAAAGGGGACAAAATCAATTGCACCTTCTGGCCAACTAAGATAATAATACAAAAGATGTACAACACCCGGTGAATGCCAGGAGCTAGCAAAAGCGTTATTGTTTGCTTGGTTACGTTGAGACACACACTTGAGACTCCGACGCAAGTTGAGACGCACGGCCGGAAAACATGGCCTGGCACGCCATCACGTCATTCTTCTCCCCGTCAGTCACGGCACCACGTCACTTCACTGTCACTGTTGCTGTGATGCCATGTTCATTCATCTGAGAGACTCTGAAAGCGGAGTGACCTTCGTGCATTTCTTAACATTGTCTGTGCTCTCTCTAGCCCCACTCCTCTCCTTTCTTCTCCTCCGCTCCTCTCAAGGCTGCAGGGCTCTCCGGTGAAAAACGCTTCTATCGCTGCCCTGCGGCACCTTCCATCCACCCACACGCAGTGATTGAGTTTCTCTCTCTCTCTCTCTCTCTCTCTCTCTCACTCTCTTTGCATTACGCCCACGGCTTCCGGAGTTGCCGGGAAACTATGAGGGCTGGTGGTCATTACTCCGTGTGTTTGTGCCATCATGGGCGAGATTAGCGGACAGACAGGGGGGGGGGGCGGTTCACAGAACATTCTGCTCCACAGGAAAGGTGACACGGTGTAAAGCGGCACGCCATATATTAGATCTGCCTGGAGTAAAAGGGTTTTAGGGAAAGTCTATTTAGGCAAGTCCCCTCTATTCCAGCTCCCTGATGTTCAAAGAACATCACCTGTCAGATACTTTTACACTCAGATTTTGCATAAACTGATGTCATGTTTTCTGGATCTGCGTAGATCTATTTGTTCTATTACAGTATTGATCTGTCAGAATGAATATTGAGCCTCCCATGTGGCGGCCTCCTTCAATGGGAGAAGCCCCTGCAACACTGTTAGGTGCGATTTTCGCTGTCACACTGAATAGCTGAATAAACCACTGTATGAAGCTGACATAGTAAAGGGGTATGAACCATCACAGCCAACAGGAATGGTCAGATAGAATAGTATTTCATTTCACTTTTCCTTATTCTATGTTTTTTTTCCCTCTATTCTATGTCTGATTACAGCTATTCCCATCCATCCACTGAATAAATGCCAGGTTGATGGGACCAATATTACCTCTACCTGGGCCTTACATCTATGTATTCAAGGCACTCTAAGGCAGATTGGAGCAGCACTCAGCCTCTTGACTCAGGGCTGTTTCTCTCTGGAGGAATAGTGGTTTTGATATTGCCCTAATAGTCCTCGTATGGATCACACCCACTTTAGCCTCAGTCGCAGAGTGACAGTTTCCATTTCACAGATCTCTGATCTCCAGGGGCTGAAAAGTCTGTGTGGCTACATCTGATCTCAGGGCAGCCACAGAGCGGGAAAGCTGGGCTTTTGCTCTCCGCTACACGGGCTGAAATGACCCTGACATGAGCGTGGAAAAGGGTTTTGTGCATTCAGGCTTGTTATCCTGCTGTCCGTACATTCCTCTCTTCTCCTGCAGATATTTCTCTGCTCTTTCGGCTCTGTGTTTTTCTTTTCTGAAAAGGCTCTGCAGTATAAAGAAAAACAGGTAAGGTAATGTAGTTAGTTATTGTTAGTGTATTGTTTATCATTACTCTAATGCTGTAAGTTGTTATAGATAAAACATTAGGCTAGAAGAAACCACGTTCCTGTCACCATATGCTTAGTTCTACTGAATCCTATTGAGCAGAGGCAGATGTATAGGAGGAGTGGTATGTTCTTGTGTTTATCCTTGGTGATCTGATCTTTGCTTTTAGGCTGTGCTCGTGCTGCAGAGCTGAGGGCTGAGCCTGCTCTCAGCAGACTCAGTAATGAGAAGCTCTGCAGCATCTGGGAGAACCTCCTGGGGGTGTTCACAACACGCCTGTAGTGTCACCTATTCTCACACCTCTGCAATTACTGTAGGTCATGGAGAACCTATAGGGGCACATCTTCTCACAGTGTTAAACCTTGATGACATTAAATCAAGGTAACATAGGAGAATGTTCATTCTCAAAACAAAATTAGTTTCCAAGAAGATATTTCAAACATACTATTACTTGCATATAATCTGTATACAGTATTTAATTGTAATCTTTGTGTTGTTTATGTAAAAAAAAATCTTAGAGAACACTTCATAGTAGGCTCAATGTCATCACACTCAGCCGGTGTTGCCCGAAAGCTGTATTTGGGTAATTAGTTTTCTAGTGTTTTAGGCAAATGAATGTATTCATTATAAGAATTTACAGAAACAAGTTACTAGTTTGTTCACATTGTCATAGACAGGAACATTCTCAGAGAAAGAAGGTCATGCACTGATACGTTCATAGCTCAGTTTCAATAATTAATGGCAATCATTTCAAACAAAAATAACAGAGGATAAAAAGAAATCAGATTTCATCTCAGCAATTTTCCTTTGAAAGCAAAATGCCTGAGTAGATTACTGTCACTCATTGTCATAAAAAGCAACGCAATTCATCTTTTTTAGAAAAAAGACACCTGTATCTAATCACCACTTTCACTTACAAAAAGAACACAGAGCAAAGCCTCCTCTCCTCCCCGTTCCCTCGAGCTTGGCATCTCACTTCTTTTTTTATGTTTTCTCACTCCCCATGTGACCTGTGTAGGTGTGTGTGACTAATGAGACATGCTAAGCGGGAGGGATCTGCATATGCCAGGTGCACTTCTGCATGTCTGCTATGACAGTGATCATGGACCATAGCAGAGCTTCCCACTCACACGCACGGCACAATGCACCTCGTCCTCCAGTAAGCTGTAAGAATGCAGGCACACAAGACACACACACACACACACACACACACACACACACACACACACACACACACACACACACATACACACACACACATACACAGCTGGGCTTCCCTAATGAGAGAACACATGAGAGGACAGACAGACAGAGACTGACATTTGGAGAGATTGAAATGGAGACACAAAGAATCTTATGAGAGAGAGAGAGAGAGAGAGAGAGAGAGAGAGAGAGAGAGAGAGAGAGAGATAGAGACAGAGAGAGAGTGCTTACGTGGTGGAAAGGTGATGGACAGTGTGAATCCAGGGATTTCTTGTTGCCCCTGGAAACCAAGTGATTAGCACCATAACCTAGTTGTCCTTTGTGTGGACGCTCAGGTGTGCGCAACAGCAACACAAAACAGCACTTCCGTTCAAGCCAAAAGAAACACTGATGCATTATTTGAACTAGACTCCGCCACTTTACACCATGTCACCTTTCCTGTGGAGCAGATGAGTAAAGTTTTCTGAGTGTCTTTTCAATTGGATGAATGAAATTAATATTTGCAAACATGACTCACATTGGCATTACAGTGGTTGTGAATGTTACAGCAAATCTTTGTAAAGGTGAACTTGTGATATGAGAGGGACAGGCTGCTAATAAGGCTTTAGAGTTGCGTGATCTGAATGAAGTGTCCCATCTCTCTAATTACTGTGATATCGCCATACTGCTATCTCTCTCTCTCTTTCTCTATCTCTGCCTGTGTTCACCTCACATCCCTCAATGGGCATGTAGGTGTGTGTTGTAAGTACACACTGGCCACTTGTTTGGGTGATCAATCCCTGCAAGGCTCTGGCCACGCTCCAGCAGCTGTTTGTTGACAGAATGTGCGGGTGCCACCCTCACTCTTCCGAGGCTGACTCAGCACTCCCTCATCACACTGCTCTGAATGCTGAGCAGCTCCCAAGGTCCCCCACTCCCCACTTTGTCACACTTGATTCTCTCTATAGAGTCCAGGCAGGAAATTCAGCAGTAGCAGCACTGTGTGCTCTGGCATGCTGATGTGAGTCTCAGCTGATAGCCTGTTGCAGCATGTGTTTATGTGGATGGACTCACAGCTCATCCAGTCCTTATTATTTCTGTTTTATTTGTTCAGCAATGTTTTCAGAAGGTATAACGCATAGATTCTCAGACTGCATTTTATAATTCACAACAAATCATATTACACAAGCGATTTTTGACATTAAAAAGCACTCCACATCCACAAAAAATGAAGGGCCACTTTTACAAATGGCGCGTTCCACTTAAACACAACTATTTGCACAACTATCTGGTCAGACTAATAGAGTCCAAAATTCCAAAGGATGATTATCCAAGAGGTGCTTCAATGTTAGTCACCTGTGACTAAATGAAAATGTGTAGATGTCAGTGGCAACTTGTCTAATGCAGTGGCTTGGGATATTGGCAAAGACTTGTGCACTATGAGTACTTGAGGCTGCTCAAAAGAAGATCACTCTGAGTTTGATGACAATGAGATGAGGGAGAAATGACAAACATTTCATAACAAGATATAGAATCTTTTGTTCACAGTATTGTGCATTGAAAGGATGTGACATACAGATTTCGCTCACTCAGTAGAATGAGGGCCCATGCAGCAGGCGATTCATTTTAAACACTGATTGTGTGATCAGCCAAGTTAGATATGGCCAGCTATGTTTAACAAGTGCTGCAGGCATAGACATCAAGTATATTACAGGCTACACACCATTAACAAATCTGGGCAGAGGTGTTTATAATGGATGAAAATGTGAGTTAAAATGTGTCTCTGTATGTG
The DNA here is from genome assembly GCF_017589495.1 of Alosa alosa. NCBI lineage: Eukaryota > Metazoa > Chordata > Actinopteri > Clupeiformes > Clupeidae > Alosa > Alosa alosa. Next base: position 4,319,336 of record NC_063203.1, on the reverse strand, counting down.
TGTGTGTGTGAGAGAGAAAGAGAGAGAGAAAGAGAGAGAGAGAGAGAGAGAGAGAGAGAGGGAGGGAGACTCGGCGAGTGTGTGTGCACACGGTATGTGATAGTGGAGAGAGAGAAGGGGGAAAAGATGAACATGGTGTATGTGTTGCCATGTGTCAGTCAGTTGTCATGCCGATGTGGCTGCTGTTTGCCATGGAGAGGATGTGACAGATGAGATGTGATGTCCGATTGGTCACACTGCCAGTGTAAAGGGCAATGAATGCCTGTCTTTATCAATCTCTGGGGCAATATCACACTGTGTCACAAACGCTAAGCATCACCCCCCCATCCTGATTATGCAATGAGCTCCATGGAATGGACCACCAAGAGAAGGACATGCCTTGCTCAAAGCTCAGCAGGCATAACCCTGCACAGGGAGTTGTTGCGTTGCTGCTTGATATGATGAGTTGTATGCTTCAGTGGATATCTGAGAAAAACATCTCTCAGGACATGTAATTTTGTTGGACCTGTTTCATGCATCACACATGGTGTCCAGATTCACATAATTCTGTTATGTCTCTGTATAACAGTTAACATTATGGTAAGAGTTTGTGACCAAAAGTCAGCCTTTTTACAATGGGAGAAAAAGATGGACTAAATAATGTCACTTCAACGGTGGATCCTTGTCAGGATGTGAAACCCTTAGTCAGTCAGCGTTTAGGTAGCCATATCCTCTAAGGATTAGTCTCTCTCTCTCTCTCTCACTCACTCACTCTCTGCAATCTTTATTTCTGTCAGACCTTTACAAAGGGTGACTTTATAAAGATAACTTTCTCTCAGCTTTCTCATTATTTAAAGGTTCATCAAACTCCATTTGTCATTTTCTACTTCACTCCTTCTCTGACCATCCCCATCTTTCTCTCTCTCTCTCTCCCTGTCTCCATCTCTGAGAGATAAATAATCTTTGCCTGGGTGATGTCAAGTGGAACATATAAGCACAAGCCAGCGCACACACACAAAGTCATCACATAAACAAAAGTGAGGGTCACATTACCATGGAAACATCCTCAGCGAGCGCTGCGCTGAATTACCTGCCCTGAGCTAACACCCCTGTAGAGACAGTGCCTGTGTGAAAATGTCAACTTGCCAAGGCCACAAGGCCTATCAACTGCATACCATTCATCAGGGTAATTGATTTGACTGTTAATCATGGCATCCACATTTTATTCGTCATGACTAAACTCCTGCATATATTCCCTCTTTGTAACAGCCTTGTCAAATTCCATAGAGTATCCTGTATTATTATTTATCACTTCAGCAGTTGTGATGAATAGTGAAGGTTTATGCATAGTCCTCTTTGTGGCTAGAGGACCACATGGACAGTGTATTACATACCAAGATTGTTCAGTCTGTTACGCTAAAGGAGTCTGCATTACCAATGTCCTTCAGCTACAGTTTCTTAAACAGAGTGAGTCAGTGTTTCTCCCACTGCACTATGAAGCTAACATGTCATCCAAAGACACTGCATGAGACTCAGTTATGACCATAAGATAGTGACCATATTGTGAGGCTATTTAAACAATGTCCTAAGATGGAAGGCAGCCGATTTCAAGAGGAAGAGCTTGAAGGGGAAAATGTCCTTTTGTTTTTACTGGAGAGTGGATGTGATGGGAGATGAAGAGAAATGGCAGCCAATATAAGACATGCTGGCTTTTCCAGTCAAATGTACTGTATCTCATATCAGTGATTTATGTGTAGATTGGTTTAGTAATGTGATTTTCCCATGAAGCCTTTTCCATTTTATTTTCAATTTATTCTGCACAAACACATTATTCACATTATTGAGTTCTCCCTTAATCCCTCAGTGCAATGGAGAAAATGCTTATTAAAACATTCAAGAATGCTGAAGCCAACAGTCATTGGCATGACCAATGATGTGAAATACCATTTCCTCGAAGTGTAGGTGTTTCCCGTTTTCCCTACTCTTATTTCAGGATTGCACCGCTAACTTCAAGGCCTGTGGATCTGCACTGAATTTATGCAGACTAATAGCCTCACACAAATGGTTATCTGTTAAATTAACTCTAGGTTGAATTAACCCCTCGGACACCTACAGTATAGCCACACCATGCCATGTTGACCTCACCGTGCTCAGATGCCCACAACGCTATGTTTTTTTTTCTGGGGGTAGATATGAAAAGGAGAAAAAAATCACTATGCCTGTGTTCACAGCTCACGTTACCCTTATTGTGACAGCTAGGTAAACTTAACAGGAGAATAGGTTTGCTTTATTTACATGGAGAGGTGGCAGCTACTCATTTATTTTTAGTATGAATCATGGCATTCTTTCCCACACTTGGTGTTCTCTTTAGCTCATTCTTCAGCCAGAGGTATTTACCCGTTACCCATGAAAGGGTTCTATGTATGTAGGCCTACTCTGCTCCCACTATCACCAGTAAGATGAATAACAATTCCAATTCTTTCTCTACAGGAACTTGGGGAAATCTGGACTCAGGGTATCATGTTTGGGCCTCGGTGAGTATATTTTCACACTGAAATGTGTATGTATTGTGTGATATTTAAAGACAACACTGCTATTCTAGGTACAAAATATTTATGTCATGATTATACATTAAAATTACATGAAAATTACTCTCTCCCTCTCTCACACACACACACTAATAAGGAGAGCATGAAAAGCCTGTAGCCTAATTAGCACAAGACTTGACTAACCAGAGCAAAGCATTTCATTGCTGTCCACATCAGGGGCTCTGAACTGCATTATAAGCATTTTCAAGGGGTTAGAGGGTGTGTATTTGTATCTGTGTGTGTGAGAGAATGAGAAAGAGAGAGAGAGAGAGAGAGAGAGAGAGAGAGAGAGAGAGAGAGAGTGTGTGTGTGTGTGTGTGTGTGTGTGTGTGTGCGTGTGTGTTTTAGTGTGTGTGTGTGTGTGTGTGTGTGTGTGTGTGTGTGTGTGTGTGTGTGTGTGTGTGTGTGTGTGTGCGGTGTGTGTACAAGGGGGAATTAAGAGCATGACCCACATAAAATTAATGATCTAGACTGTGTTCTAGCCACTTGCAGGAGTATGTTATACTGTTTATGTTTCTTATATGAACGTCATTTTCAAATCTACACACCTCTGTTTTGAAGACCTGAAATTGTATTCTTTGTTTACTAGGAACTATGATATTGTAAAAGACATACAGAATACAGCATATTCACCTTCTTCTATGAACATGCAAATTGGACGCATCCCTCTAAGTGCATCCAGTTATCTCATGGGTCCTCTGCCAAACCAACTGGAATGTGTTAGTTGAGCCTCTGTAACAGCAAGGCACACACAGATAGAAGTAATTAGACATTACATTTCAAGCTGTCAAGTGTGGTAAAAGGGCCGAATACAATAACTGCCCAGCCAGCTAGCTACACTTTTGGTTCCTTTTAGTTTTCAAAATGGGGGTCAAACGATACTTACCACTGGAATGAGCTGTAGTGTTATAGCTAGCAACAGCCTAAGGTAACATACCTAATGTTATGAGATTTTATGATTATGACATTATTATTATTGCTTTCAGCTGCTCCACTATGATTTTGACAGAGGTTTCTTTGCTGTGGCAAAACATGAACACTGTCACAATGTTAAAATCCACACTTATAAAGAAGCACCTGAAGGGACAACTTGTGGTGTTTCCCTTGAACTCAACTCTGAGCTACACCCCAAATGAAGCTGCATTATAACAAGAGGTCCTTTTCATGATCATGCATCATGCCATTCTTCTTCCAGAATTTAGACCACAGTGTCAAACATGACCTGTCGTCCCCTTAGAATTATAAGGTTCTATCTGACATTTTTGTCAAAATTGAGTTAATTACATATTCTTATTCTGTGTCACTTTAAGAAGATGAGGTGAGGTGTTTCTTGTAGTTGTATACATTTTTGGACATTATATCTGAAGAGGTTTGTTCCACTTGTTCCACAGCAATGTAACTCTATGGAATTCTAAGACTTTGAAACTCAATATCTCAGAACTACTCAGAACGTAGATAGAACCCTATAATTCTAAGGGGACGCTGTGTGCTTTCCTCTCTGCGTTCTCTCCTCCTCAGCAGGTGAAGAGCCCTCACTGCACTGTCCATAATGGCAGCACTTAGCGCATTATACAGGAAATAGGAGCAGTAGGTGGGTGGAGGGGGGGTCAGATGCTGCGGCCAGGAACAGCAGCAGTGGAGCCCATAAGGATACATACTGTAGTACGTACATGGGTTGGGGATGGTTTCCATGGCAGTCGCTCAGGGGAAAAGAGAGGATGTGATGTCTGTTCCATAATATTGGCTGCAGTCATAGAGCTGTCCTGGTCCTCCGCATCAGACCTTCAATTGTGTCATGCATCCTACATTGCACATTAAAATGTATTAAATCACTTCAGTTTGCAAGATCACAGAGTGTTATTTTAAATGGGCACCTTAAGTTACAAATCAATAACAGAAGCTGTGGGTGCATTAAATAGCATTAACTAGTAGTGAAGCAACTCATCTGGAGGGTGTTGCATACCCTTGCTGAAGGGTTTGAACCAAGTCTGTGGAGTGGAGGAAGGATGATGAGTGAGCTCAGAGGCATGGCCTGAGTGCAGCCGGCAGGGTGATGTCTGAACTATCAACAGGGGTCACTGCACCATGGCCTTGCAACACACTCATAAACACACAAACACACACATAGTCACACACACTCTGTAGTGTATACCAATCAAGGCTTAGTAGTGCATTCAGACATGAAATTGCCCACAGCAAACCCAGCCTCCATACTATTTAACATCTGACCCTTTGGCATGGGGAGTTGAGGAGGGAGTGCTGTGCTCCTCCACTTGGCTGTGGCACTTGTCTCCCCCCCCCTGCTGTGATGTGCTGGCACTGCTTAAGTGGGCCTCCCAAATGGCCTCTATTAGAGCCTGGCACATGTCTCCCAAGAGTGGAGTGGCCCGTGTGGACCAGCATGCATCCTGTCTCTCTCCCTCTGCCTTTACTACTCGCTCACTCACTGATGAGTGTTCTGTTTTTTTTTTTACCGCTGTAATTCATTTGTGGCTCCCTGAAGCGAGAAGCTGTGCAAATTGCCGCCCCCGCATGACTCCCTCCCTCTGGTGCCCACAGCCAGGGAGCAGGAGAAGAGGAGAGCAGGCCGGTCATTTGTAATCATTAGAGAAAGGAGGTGGGGGAGAGTGGGGGGAGGTTCACACACACATTTCCATTTAACCTCGGCAGGAGTGTTCGAGTCTTCTCGTCTATCGTTTTTCTCTCTCTCTCTCCTTCTCTCCCCCTCTCCGAATTTGTTTTGATCTTCGCCATGTGGATTGAGTGGGTGTGTTTGTGTAGGTAGGTTCAAAAGTGCGCCAGGAACCCAAGGACATCTAATGTTTATCTCCCGTCTCAGGGAGGATAATGGCAAGTGAGTTCTCTCTTTGATATGCTTAGCGTAAGCCCTGATAGTGCCCCACCCCACCTTACTCTACGTTTGTTGAGTTCAAAAACACACCAGTTCAGAATCACAGCTTGATATCTATGAAGCCACACAAGAAAACATGTGTTACGAATAGACTCGTGCAATGCACTTTACAATAAGGAGACAACAAATATTGTATTGTTTTTTTACTCTCAAGAGAAGTGTGAAAGAAAATCCAAATATTCAATGACATAGACTTACCACTTACAATTACAAAGTCTTAGCACTTACAAGACTGGTAATTGTGAGGGTATAATTTGATTTACAGTTTAACTGTAGCAGGAACTGCTGAGGTAGAAGTAGAGGCTGTTCCAGGGGAACAGAAATGGCTACGCCGAATCTCTCCAGAAACGGGTCGATGTGTCTTTGACCTGTTTCTGCAAATCAGCACTTTCTCTCCGGCGTAGTTTCACTCGACCGCCTGGCAGTCCGAGTTCAGGATACTCCAGCAGGGACAGAGGGAGAGAAAGAGACAGACAGGATCAACAGACAGTAGACAACCCTCTCCAGTAAGTCCTGCTTGACTGCGTCTGTGTTGAGTTGGCCCATGTCTGCAGACATTAGCGGGGAAGTGTGCACTTGAGTGCGGCATCATGTTGAGCAGAGGTAGTGGCATCTCTAGTCTACATGATGGCAGATCAGAGATGCCCTTAGCGTGTGCAGCTGAGGCTGCCAGGCTCTAATGCTCTTGGTCAGTTCCTGACAAACTGACAAGCGTGTCATCTCCACTCGTTGCTCTCGGCCCGAGTGAAGACATTATGACCTCTCACCGTCTACTCTGTGGCCAGTGGCTGCAGTCAGGGTCAGCCCGGTCACCTCAGCTCCCACAGCGGCTCAGTGTGGGAGGGAAAATATACAGAGCCAGCTCAACATCTCTGCTACGCTTTGCTTCGATTTGGCACATTACAGAAAATGATAAATGTGAAGTCAAGGCTAAACCTCTCCAGACTGAGAACTTAATCTTTCCATCAGGTGCCCCCACGTCTCAAATGTATTACCTTTGATAAATGGACTGAATGTAGATATAGAGACATTCTGCTCCCTTACAATGGATACCTCACGACATAGCAGCCATATAAGATCTGCAGATCTGGAGCTATGGTGGCACAGTTTCATTGAAACACCCTCAGAAGCTTGGCTTGAGTCAGAAATCATTCACTCTAGGATGTATCTACTAAACCCACATGTATGTCACGTGTAAAGCAAGCTGTAGAGTACAGTGAGTTGACATCACCAGATATGCGTGTTGTCTGTGAAGGGTAATCACAATCAGGTCAGGGTTTAAAATCCAATTTAAAGCTCCTTATTCACATATCTAATTGGTCATTTACGCACAATTATGTGATCACACATTCCATTACAGTTGTGAGTCGGAACTCCCTGTCCTCTTCTCCACTCCATGCGCATGTCATTTGTGTGAGGGGCTGGATGTTGTGCAGCGGCCCTGGGTCATTATGGCATGATGTGGATGGAACAGGGCGAGGGCTGTCCCATGTCTCCCGTCTGTTATTTTCTCGTTAGCTTTACCCACTCCCCACCAGGGTTGATTTGCTCCTGTTTTCACCGCGCTGTTCTTGCCAGCAGTGGTGCGCTCTGATGTCAGGAGCCCATTGGCTTGTTCCAGTGACCCCCTCTCACACCCCTCCCTCCATGACTCCGACCCCCCCCCATCCCATCCGTGACCTTGCTGTTCAGCTGTGTGTCCTCTGAATGCCCTGGCCCAGGGTGAGAAGCTGGAGACGGCACCGCAGGGGGCACTGGGCACCCGGGCACACAGGGGCCGGCCGGCTGCAGAGGCGGGCGCAAGCTTGCCGCTGGCGCCGGCGTGCTGATAATGACGCTTGTGGGGAGGATGACCAATGGGGCCATCATGGCTGTCAGCAAGGTCTTTGCTCGAAATGAGGTTGTTTAGTCTAGATTAGGACAGGGATCAAACTGTTTGTCTTTGTCTGGCCACTGAAGCACTGCCAACGCCAACTAAATGAAGAGGCGTGCTGGCAAGCGTTAGTAGTAAACTTCACAGACATCACAGCTGAAGGGCATTGCAGGATTTTTCCAGCAGTGCAAACAAAACTACTGTGGTATGGATCACACCACCCCAACAGCAAAACACTGACACAGGAAATGAAATAATCATTTCCTAGTGTCACCGAAATTGGACTGCAACCTTATCTGTCTGAACAATCTTTGAAGCTTATTTGCTGTAAGTGCAGGATTCCCATTTTCCATACCCTGAAATGTCAAAATCAGACGGCTGCTGCTATTTTTACAGGAGCAGTGCACTGCGCCTCTTCCTCTCTCTTTCTCTCTCTTCCTCTCTCTTTCTCTCTCTCTCTCTCTCTCTCTCTACTACCCTTCCCTCTCAGAACTTTAGTTTTTCCTCCTTCCACCTTCCTCCTCTAGTTTGTGCCAGAAGTAGCAGCTACTGCAGAATTCAGGGACTCCATCTGAAGTTCCTCTGCTGTCCGAGTGCCGGCAGCTCAGCCTGAGATGTGTTTGTGAGCGAGGCACAATCTCAGCAGCAGTGCCGTGAACTCTGCCTCTACCTATCACACAGTGGATAGAACACAACTGCACCAGATATGCAAACATCCAGTAAAACACATGTTTATATGCTAGAAGAAATTCTGTTTTAGGCCATAGTGATGATTGACTGACAGCTGTCATTCACCCCACTTCTGCATTCTTGGCTATTTAAACCTTACTTGTCCACTACGTCATGCAGTCTGGCATAGCAATGCATCCAACTTCTTTCTCATTTTCCTTTACTTCCCTAGTAGCCCTGAGCTCACATTACCCTTTATCCCCAGGGGGTGTCAGTGGACATCACACACGCAATCTCTGCTACAGGGATCTCAGGACCATGGCCAGCTACCAAGCCAAACGCTTTAAATAAAGCCTTCCATAGATAATGTTGCACGCAAAACTAACAAGCAGTTTGATTTCACAGATACCAAGGTCACACAAGGACATTTCCGTTATATGGTCTTTGGGGCCCCATTGTTGACTTCAAGGCAGTGCTGCCTGGAAGGCGATAGGGTTAGGACAGGGTTAGGGTTAGGTGCCTTGAAGTCGAAGGTGGTGGTCCAAAAGACCATCAAGCAACATTTCCACAAATATCTATCAAAGTTACTGCTGTTTACCAATGGTTAAGAATATGTCTGAGTTCAACACAATTAGTGCATTTTCAATGAGCATTTAAAAAGCAGCATTGAAGTAGTTTACACATATCAGGACTGATTGATTGTTATTTTACCTTATTTTTGTTTTAGGCACCTGGGTGACATTTGGCGGGCAGATTTCAGATGAGGTAAGTGACAAACACAACACAAATGTCATTTTTACGCTGTGCCCCCAATGATTTCAAATTGAATTGGCATGTGCATAACATCCAGACTCAGACCCCTGGTTGTGGGGTGCCGATAGCTGAGTGTCAGAGCAGAGTTTAACAGAGGCTGATGGTGGATTTGGGGGCAGTGGTGAGTGGCTGAGCTGGCCTGCACTCTCGTCTCTCTGGCTGGGTTACGTAAACAGAGTTCACCCCTCCTCACCCCTGCCTGGAGGAGCCCCACACTGCACTCGCTGCTCCACTGCCACCTCCTAACATGTCCGCCCCCTCCCAAAAAAGAGAAGGCTGTTGCCCTCATCAGATGGAATTAAGAAAGACAGGACTCTCATGATGCGTATACATAAAGACATGCTGACACAAACAGAAACACACACACACAGACATGCACACACACACGTATGCATGCATGCGTACACAAACACACACACACCATATCTCTTATAGTGTGTGTGTGTGTGTGTGTGTGTGTGCACATACACACACACACACACACACACACACATTATAATGGATATGGCCACATACACACACCTAGTTTGGTGACTCAGGCCAGGCCACAACAGCCTGTGGATTTGTTTTTCACACCATGCGTGTGACACTGTGTGCGTTCAGGGCTGCATGTCGGGGTCTGTGTGCGTGTGTATGTGTCTGTTCCTTTCAGGGGGACTAGAGTCTAATTCTGTCCCCTTGGCATGCTAAAGTAGACTTGAGTTTGTGTCTAAAGTTTGTGTGTGTGTTGAGACAGGCACAGTCTCTCCCTCCTCTCCTCCCCTCTGCTCTAACACTCCTGGGCTCTGAAACTCAGGGAGAGAGCAAAGCTTTGTCTAAAGTAGCGGTTTTTATGACGTGTGTGTGTGCTCTGTCTGTAGAGACAGACTGTTGCTCAGCAAAAATATCTCTGCAGAAGGGAGTGGCGTGTGTGTGAGTGTGTGTGTCTGTGTGTCTGTGTGTGTGTGTGCGTATGTGTGTGTGTGTGTGTTTGTGTAGGGGGCAGGAGGGGCTCAGTATTACGCAGTGTTATGCAACAGTGCTCTGTTCTCTCCCTCTCTTTTTTTCTCTTTCTCTCTCTCAGTCCTCATCTCTACATCCCTCTTTATTCAATTTCAGCTCATCCAGCTCTTTTCAACTGTTATCCTCTCTGTGACCCTCTACATCACTTCAACACACACACACACAAACACACATGCACACACGCTCACACACACATATAAATACACACACACACACACACACACACACACAAACACACAAACACACACACACACTGTCTGTCTGTCTACCTCACTCTTTCTTACTCGGTCTCTTTGTTTTTCTCCTCCTCTTTCTCTCTCATCCACACATCTGTCAATTCACAATTTAATAATCATTTTGAGGGTCACCTACAGCTGGAGTCATGATGTGATAGCATATAGGCATTCCCACAACATTTCAGCTTTTAAATTACTTTCTTTCTGTCTTTCTCTCTCTCTCTCTCACTCATGATTCTCATCAATCTATACTTTCACTGCTCCCTGCTGCGGAGGAGTAGTTTTAGTTTGTTTTTTTCTCTCTCACACGTCAGCATTAGAAAGATATTAAATATGTTGGCAGTGTTTTTCAGAGGAGCTTTTGAAAGCTAATCGCCTTTGCGCACATCCTCATCCACACAAGTGCAGTAATACCCAGCAATGCAGCAGAGAAACATTACAGCAAATTCACTTTTGCCGTCCTCGCGCACGCCGCTAAAGTGCAGACAGAGACAAAATTAGCTTCTCAGCAATTCAGCATGATTTATGAAGCTCCGTCCGGCTGAATCACAATCAGAGGGGGGGCAGTGCAGAGAGGCTGACAGGGAGCCCTGAGTCGAGGGAGCTGAATCACAGGACCCCGTCGGTCTGCAGTAATGGCAGGTCACTGGACATGACAATAGATGCCCTGACAAGGTATGTGGTGGGTGGTGCTAGTCTATGAGTGGGGCAGGAAGGGTCCAATTGTGGTCTTCTCTCTCAAGGAAAAAGTGGAAGGATTACTGATTAGAGAACAGTTTTTACTGACCATTTGAGTGTGGTTGTTTCCAAATCCAAAGGGGCATTGGTGTAGATATGCACATGTATGTGTATTGTGATGTGCTGGCTCTACGCATAAAACAGGAACGGGATTCCAAAATAATCAGGTGAATTTATTAAATAAAAGTAATGTTAACAAAGATTAAATGATAAAGATAAAGTGGTGTAGTGCAAGTCAGTATAATGGAAGGAACCGAAAATGTCATGCAAAATCAGTCTAGGGGTTTAACAAACAATAGACAAAGAATGCCAAACGCCGGGAGGGTGAAGCAGCCGCGACCGTCGTAAAGTTTTATACTTCAGTCCAATCAGGCACACCTGACCACCATCAATGCTCAATAAGAATAGTGCAAGAGATAGAGAGAAAGCACAGGCACGCCAAACAGGGATCCGTCACAGTATGTGTGTGTGTGTGTGTGTGTGTGTGTGTGTGTGTGTGTGTGTGTGTGTGTGTGTGATTCTATGTCTATGTGTATTGTCTATGTGTATTGTGTGTGTGTCTATCTGTATGTGTTTATGATAGAGGTTGGTTCAACTGGAACAATTTTGTCCTCGTCTACATTCCAGGTGGCTGAGCAGTTAATGACCATAGCCTATGAGAGTGGCGTCAACCTCTTTGACACCGCAGAGGTGTATGCAGCAGGAAGGTGGGTAAGAGTCCGACACGCTGATGTGTGAATGCGATCACTACACGACAACACAGAATTTAATCTCTTCTCCGGTTTCATTACAGAGCTGAGGTCATACTGGGGAACATTATTAAAAAGAAAGGTTGGAGGTATGTATGCCTTTCCTTCTCTCCCTACCTGTGTGATGGTGTAGGTGTGCTAGTGTGTGTGTTAAAGAAATGTCTGCGCGTGTGCTGAAAGTGTGTTGAACATGCATACATTCATACGCGTCCATCTTCTCCAATCAATATGTTATCTACAGCCTTAATGGACCCAACTTCATCTAACGTTGTTGTGAAGGAATACACATATTTTATCAGTTCCACATGAAACTGTGGAAGTGGCAGACGGCCCACGAGTCTTCATATTTATCACAAAGTGCTCGAGGGCTTAGGGACCTGCACATGCATATGTTTGCCAGGATACGCCTAGTTTTAATGATATTCGCCTCGTTGATTATCAGGAATAATTCTCTGTTATGTTGATTTTTTACGGTAAGCATCTGTTTGGCTGCACCTCTGTGGGTTCTGGGATGTGCCTGTTAGTCTGATAGCCATGAAAAGTTGATAAATTGTGTACAGCTGACTGGTGCTCTGATCAGACACTTGCCAGGTGTTTTGTTTCCCCCTCATCTCCACAACGACACTGTTGCACTCACATATGCTGGTAACCGTGGTGACAGCTACATGCTTTCATGGGTCGCTTAGAGATTCAGAGAGAGGGGCCAACAACAGAGTAGTTACTGCAGTTATCATTTTTTCATGTTCAGCTCTATTTTATAGGCCTACACATGAGTATGTATTACATTCACATGAAATCATGTCTGAAGTACAGTAACATGATCATCATAAGTCCTGATCGCGATGGTGAGAATATGATGAGATCATCTAGATAGAAAGATTCTAGCCTTGCTATAGCAAATCCTCACACTGATTACACTGGAGGTTTAAAATGGTCCAGTTGATGTGGAGTTCAGATACATGTAGGACTGCAGGTCCTCTGTGCGATCTCAGTCATCTGCAGGCCAAAGGGAAATGCATGAGCTGATCCTCATAGGATCTTCAGGGAGCCATGCTGGCTTACGCAGGATACGCTGCTGCTGCTGCTGCTGAGCTGACGTGCTCATGAAAGAAAACAAATGATGGACAGACAAGCTTCTCTTTTCCTTCCTCTGAGAATCAGTCAGCAAACTCTCTCCATCATCTCAGTACATTTATCCATCCCATCTCATTTTACTCCCAACTTCCCTTATATGTCTTTCATTCGCAATACTGACCTCCCAATCTCAAACACATGCATGTTTGTCCATGTCCAAACGGCCTGTTTTTACATTTACAGCCTCTCCCTATTACCATTCTTCTTCTTCTCCTTCATCTCTCTCTCTCATCCATCCATCTATCTATTTATCTATGTGTCTCCTCCTCCCTGTCTGTCTCTGGAGGGATGCCAGTAGCAGAGCAACAGAAATGCTCACACATTCATTGGCTGGATGTTCCTTTGCTTCACAGCTCAGGCCTTGGTGTGAAGCATCCCTCAAAGTGGCACCCAGCGTCACCGAGAAAGTGTCACAGAGACGTGTGCACTGTGTGCAAACATGTGTGTGTGTGTGTGTGTGTGTGTGTGTGTGTGTGTGTGTGTGTTAGTGTGAACGAGGGTCTCTGTTTCTGTTACTGTGATATAATTGTAGTTGTCTCTGTGTCAATCAGATGCTTGCCTCTGCTGCAGTAGTCCTTGTGTGTGTGTGTGTGTGTGTGTGCTGTGTGATTTTTGCCATTCCAGTGGTTATGTAAGCGGTGACTGCAAATGGTGCACTCCAGGTTTAATGTGCTTGAATGTGGGCCATGGGGGGAGGGGTCACACCACAGACTCATTTACGCTAATCTAAAATGCAAATGCACAACCAACTTGAGGCGTGCTGGTAGAGCTGCAACAGTGTGTGTTGTGTGTGTGGGAAACATGTGAAGTTATTTTGGCAATCTCTTCCATGAGGCGCCGGAAAAGGATTGAGCATAAGTGAAAAGTGCAATTATCCAGCGATAGCATCGTTAACTTTTAATGAAGATGTAATGACTCCACGGCAGCTGATGGGAACTTCATGGTGCCAAACGACTCCACACACTCCATAATGCTTGGGAAGAGTGTGTGTAATAGGCAGGATTAGAGAGCCATTTAAAATGTGTCTTTTCACTTTGATTGGAGGGCCTACAGGGTACAATAGAGTTTGTTCATTAGAGTTTTACTGATTTTTTGGAATGAGTCACTAGAAATCTATCTTGCTCTCTCTCTCTCTCTCCCTATCTCTCTCCGTCTATTTCTCTCTCTCTCTCTCTCTTGCTCTCTCTCTCCCTATCTCTCTCTCTGTCTATTTCTCTCTCTCTCTCTCTCTCTCTCAGGCGTTCCAGTCTGGTCATCACCACAAAGCTCTACTGGGGTGGAAAGTAAGTGAGAATTATTCCCACTGGACATCCCAGTAATCACACACACACACACACTTCACACAGCTGCGGCGGTCTGCTACTGCTGCTGCTGCAGTCACTGAGACTGTTGTATTGAGTGGTAGAATGTCCATTCCTCATTTCTGAGTGTATCATTTGATTTATGACCATCTAGATGGATTGTACAGTACTCACTAGAGGCACATTACTGAATGCTTTCATGGAAATTCAACACTATTCTTCGTGTCACCTTTTTGATTACCGTTTTGCCAAATGCTCATTGCAAAAAGTCCACAAATCTTTTTGGAATAGATGCTGCTACTATACAAGCTGCATGGTGAAAAGAACTGAACAATTAGAATTTATAAGTCATGTTTTTTTTTTACTTTTGACGTGTTTTTGCCCTTTGGAAAGCCCTGGCTGTCTTATCTCAGACCTGACTCCCCAGTTCCCCTGTCAGGCAGCGTGCACACCCTGGCAGGCTTAGGCATTGTCTCTCCCTCTGGGAAAGGAGAAAAAAACCTTTTAGTGAGTGCTTTTACAGCCATCCTGGGGTGCTGGAAGGTATGATACGTTTTCAAAGCACCTGATTCACTTTCTTACGTATGCGTCTCCTCCTCATGAATACTAATGAGAGGGGGTAGGAGGATGCATGAAGAGGAAGAGGACACATGGGGGCTTTGGGGGGACAGAAGCCATATCCATACCATAGAAACAGCTATAAAGCCAAATCCATACCAGCTATAAAGCCATATCCATACCAGCTATAAAGCCATATCCATACCATAGAAACAGCTATAAAGCCATATCCATACCATAGAAACAGCTATAAAGCCATATCCATACCATAGAAACAGCTATAGTATAAAGCCATATCCATACCATAGAAACAGGCTGACAGACAGGAGCTTAAAGGGGCATGCGCCTGGTCTTGGCCTTTTGACGCACCACACAGTAAGAGTGGGGGGATGCCCTCTTTCACCGGCTCTACTAACATGTATTTGTGTTGTTTACTTTTCTATTGTACAGGGCAGAGACGGAGAGGGGTCTGTCCAGGAAGCACATTATTGAAGGTTAAGCTTCAGTTTCACATTTGCTCTTTCTTTCCCTGTTTCTCTGTTAAGTGTACATCATTGCAATGACCTAAATACTTCTATAACTAGATGTACCGCATAGCGGTACAAAATATGACCGCCGCTCAGTCCTGTACATCCGTTCCGCGAAAATAAATCACACTTCAATTTGTCTCCATATTTTACTCCATCCCCCACTCTTGAAACTTTTGTGTATGCTTGTTTGGCATGCCTGAGTGTGTGTGTGCGGCTGCACAGAAAGTACCCTACTGGTGCTGAAAAGGTGAATAGATTGTAGAATAGCCAAAGAAGATGTAGAATTGTTATAAAACCTTTAAAATCTCTAAACAATCACAAGTAGGGCAGTTCATCACAGTTCATCCATTGCAACTGGATTGATGAAAGGTCACTTACACCTGTAGGCTACATTGTATTTGGGAAAAGCAAAAGGTATCAGCATAATGTTATTTATTTATTTATTTTTTATGTATTTTTAAACAAAACATCTCTGTCAGTTCCATGTCGTTTTTTCAACAGCTATCAAAAACAAAGGTCATTTTGGATGGATGGATTTTTGTGAATGTTTCTTCTTCTACATAAGATTTTAGTCATCTTTAGTTCATGTAATACTTTATTGTCAATGCACAAATTAAGTAACAGTAGTCTGAAACGTTATTGTTAATGCACAAATTAAGTAACAGTAGCCTAGTCTGAAACGAAGTGCTGTTTTACATCTAACCAGTGGTGCAAATAACTGACATGTCCAAATGGGCCTTGATGAAATGCGCCGCTAGACTGTTCATACACATTTTAACGGGCCAAAGTTGAAGAGCTTTTGTCCGTTATTGTTAGTGCAAATATAGGCTGATTCATGTTCCCTTGCATTGTTTAACTGAGGTCCATGGCTAGTCTGGCTTTCATCAGACCAAGCTCAATCTTTTAAGAAATCAAAAATAAATAGCGGGCAGATCAGGCTGGGTTCACCCAGCCTAGTCCATAGGCAACCGATATTGTTTAATGTTCGATTGAGATATACACGCTCTGGCTATTCTAAATGCAAAAATGCATCAGGGAGTTATGACAAAACGGTAACTAACAAACTAGATCCTAATAGAAAGTTGTTAGCTTCCCTAAGCTACAGGTAGGATTATAAGGTAGGCCTATTGACAACATAAATTGTCAATAGGCTATCCCTGACACAAATAAAATCTCCTTTGGAAACCAATGGCTTACGCCTTACAGTATCAAAGCGGACTTAAACTGTCATATCGTGGCTTAAAAGTTGTAATAACATTCACGCAGCTCCATGAGTCAAGGAAAGCGCAAATGAAGTAGCCACTTCTAAATGGGACCTACTACACAGTAGCTTAAGGTGTTTTGCTAAAACAGCCATAATGAAATGAAGGTGTCATTGTTTGGATACTTCACACACACGTGCTTTTTAATTTCACAGACTACAACTACCAAGCTGTAATCAAAGCACATCGATTCCCCTCTCACACCCTGCACGCACTTAAAACAAAATAAACAGGCGCCTCAGTCTCACGCATGTATAGGCAAAACTGCATCAGACCGGTGTAACGTTGGTAAATCTTCCATTGCACAGAATGATTTTGTAGCACGTGCAATAAATGACAGTCGAAAGATACAAACAGTGCTGCTATACATTTGCTTGGTATAACCGCATTTATAGTTTTCTACAAATGCAATAAATCAAATGCCTCCATCACTCAACCAACGCTACTTGGTAACATTACCTAGGTCCTTATTGATATTACAAGATTAACGTACCTGCAGTAAAAACCAAGCATGTCCGATAAACATCCTCAGATTTATTTCGGCTTCAAGAAGAAATGGGAATTACACTTCATGTGAACATCGTCCTATCCTTATTAGATGTTCGCTGCGGTAAATTACAGTCCTTGTATGAAGCGTCCATTGTTTTTTCCAACCCCTTTTAACTTCCAACAAAATTACGTCTCACTGCAACGATGCGCCATCTAGTGGACAAACGACTACTTCTCGCCAATACTGAAAATGCAGCCATGATGATGATGATGAATATTTATTTTGGCTTTCTTTTAATCCTACTGATTTTCATTTTTTACCGGGGGGGGCAAATCACAAATGAGTGATTATGAGTCAGGTTTATGTGGGCCCTTGAGACCAACATACCATAAAAGATTCACAGAGAACTGTGTCTGCCCTACCCTCCTTTCGGGGGGTCCAGTCCAGCGGGGGGGCTGCAGATGAAAACGAAAAATGACGGTTCCATGCTATCCATATGGGGTACATGCTCACCAAGTTTTGTGTACCCGGGTCTTTCAGTGTCCGGGAATCCTTGTTGGTGTCGCCACTAAATGTACACATAAATTATTTTATTGTAAGGCCCCCCATGAACGAAAGTACACAAAACTTGGCATGCATTCAGAGGGTGTCATAATGATCCTAAACTTTTAATTTTGTGCAGTTTTGACCTTGTCAGCCAGAGATATTGAGATGAAAACACCTAATTTTATGCTTTTTAATTTTTAACTAGGTGGCGCTATACATGAAATAAGTGGTAATGGGATGGGTTGACATGCCCCCTTAAGACCAACATACAAAAAAAAAAAGGTGGACCTCCTAGGCCCTACGGTTCTCGAGATATTCACAGAAAACTGTCTCCGGCCACCTACAGGCCAGTTGGTGTATAGTAACATAAATTAATTTATTGTGTGGCCCCTCATGAACGGAATTCCACAAAACTTGGCGTGCATACAGAGGGTGTCATAATGATCCTACACTTCCAATTTCGTGCAGTTTTGACTATGTTAGGTCACAGATACCTTCAATTACACCACCTCATTTTTACTTTTTGTGTTTAACTAGGTGGCGCTATACATGAAATGAGTGGTTATGGAATGCGTTGACATGGCCCCTTGAGATCAACATACAAAAATAATGGTCCTCCTAAACCTTACGGTTCTCGAGATATTCACAGAAAACTGTGTCTGCCCTACCCTCCTTTCGGGGGTGCAGTCCAGCGTGGGGCTACAGATCAAAACGAAAAACGATGGTTCCATGCTATCCATATGGGGTTACATGCCCCCAAGTTTTGTCTACCCCGGTCTTTCAGTGTCCCGGGAATCATTGACGGAAATTTGGATTTGCTAAAAAGAAAAAAAAAAAAAAAAAAAAAAAAAAAAAAAATCTGACTAAACCTATATGACCGCCGCTTCGCTGCGCGGCGGTCATAATAATATTAGGTCCATACACCCACACACTTGGCCTTGATAGAATTGTCATTTTAAATCCTTTTGGACACTTGCCAATGTCTAGTACGGTCCACACACTAATCAATCATGTGGATGTGTCCTGACAGGTCTAAAGGGCTCTCTGCAGAGGATGCAGCTGGAGTACGTGGACGTGGTGTTCGCCAACAGGCCCGACAGCAACACGCCCATGGAAGGTAAGCCAAGCCCAAACAGAGCTGCCATTTACATGGGCTTGTGCATCAGCTCTGGCCTCTAGTGCAGCACTCTCCTCCAGTCCCTTCCTGGAGCGTCCCACTGACTTCTGTGCCTCACCCTGGAGGCACAGCAGCCTCTGATCAGTAGGCGTAGGGGAGCTGTTTCACTTACAGCCTAACATGACTCTATCATCTGCCTCTCTGAGACTCGCTGGAGGAGGTTAAGGTCCAGGAATGGGATGAGACTTGACACCCCAAATGTCGGCCAAATCTGCCCCCCGCTGGTCTGGTCAGTGACCCTGTCATGGTGTCAGTGTGGCCGCCTGCTCTCCCACTCTCCGGCTCTCCCATGATGTCCGAGCGTCGGGCCGATGAGTAATCAGGTCAGAGTCTGCGTGCTGTGCTGCGCGGCAGCAGGGGGAGAGAAGAGCGTGACATATTTTTGGCCTGAGTAGGAGAGAGAGTGAGGAAATGCTGCCAATGTTTGCTTTTTCTCACACATTTGAGGGCATTTATGTTTGCCTTACTCACAGTTTTGCTTTCACGTACACACACACACACACACACACACACACAAACAAACACACACACACACACACACACAAATTCCCTCTGTCACTGATGATTTGTTGCTCATTGCCTTCACAAGGATGTTTCCTGTAGCATAATAAGGAGGACATAACACATAATTTTAGCAATAATTTAATTTAAGATATTTTAGCATGCAGTACCTTTTATACTACATCTCTCTTTACATATCATTAAAAAGAAGTGGTGGCAATACCACATCGATCACCTCAAGACTGCTACTTCTGAATGAATTAATACAAAAGATGGTCGAGGGCAATTAAGGACTTGAATTTAAAGGCTTTTCAATGGAATATTATGTAATATGCTGCTTGGTGTGAAATGCAGAAAGTGTGATTGGCTCAATTACACAACCGTTCTTTAGAGTGGTCCTCAGGGGCCCCATCACTCCTGTCCAGTCACAGCGGTGACCCTGAGTGACCTGACCCAGCCTGCCACTCAGTGAGCCGGCCCGAGGCTGAGGAGGGACCGCAGACGGCAGACCGCAAGCCACCGCACCGCATCACACCGCCGCACAAAAGCAACTGCACTTAGCCAAAGCCATTACAACGCGCAGAGCCTCAGAAATGCTGTCCGACTGTGATTAAAAAGCACCAGAGTGGCCATGTGGGGCCGCCACGCTCTACTGAACAAGGCCCTCTAGACCAAATCCACTCACTCACCTGAAGCCAAGGCCACAAAGACGTAAAAATCAAATACAACTTGGTGGGTTTTAAATGTCAAGTAGCCCCAGATGAGGCATAGCAAGTGAGAGAAGGAGAGAGTGAGAGAGAGAGAGGGATAGTTGGGGATGGATGGATAGAGAGAAGGAGAGGAGAGAAGAGAGGAGAATAATAAAGAGCTGGCTCTAGAACCACTGCAGAGCCAGAGGCACTGGGAGATTTTCTTAATGTTACTCTCACAATTTATCTTCGCCAACTCACCCAAAGCGTCAGCTTACACAATAGAATGGCCCCAATGGCTCGACTCAGCATCTCTCTCTCTCTCTCTCTCTCATTACTTGCCTTCTCTCTCTCTCTCTCTCTTCTTTTCAGTTCGAGAGTGTCCTATGCGTACCTTTTGTTTGCACACAATAATATGCACATATGCATCCAGACACACACACACACACACACACACAGACACACACAAAGACACAAACTCTGGCCTTGTGTGGTACTCCTCAATCAGCTTTGGGACAATGCATGGGTACATTGTGCTCCCACTCTCCTACTCAGTAAGGCCTGTTCTCCGTGCCAAAGGCTGCTGTTTTGTTCAAGACTACCACTCTCTCTGTCTCTCTCAGCCACACGGACAACTCTCTCAGAGTGGGACTGTTCAAGGTCACTACTGCGTCCTCCCTGAGGATAAACACCCTCTACTCCCAATGATCATCATTCTCTACTTGATGTTTGGTCATACACCAACACAAAACCTTTATCCCCATCCTCATCCTAATGCTTTTTTCACTAGTACTAGTGGGAGCATATAAAGGTATCGGTCATGAGCTGCCAAATAATTTCAAACAATTTAACAGACAGTTATATTTATATTACTTGGCAGACGCTTTTGTCCTTGTGACTTGCAACAATATCAATAAACATTACATTCATTAAACAATCATTAAATGGTAATGTTATTGCTACTATTATGAAATAGTTTAAAGTAAAGTCAAACAGCCTACATTAAAATAATAATGATAATAATAATATAGTCTTCATAATAACAATAACCATAAACATATATTGGAACTTGGACCCAGATTTTAACGT
This sequence comes from Alosa alosa, assembly GCF_017589495.1. Classification (NCBI taxonomy): domain Eukaryota; kingdom Metazoa; phylum Chordata; class Actinopteri; order Clupeiformes; family Clupeidae; genus Alosa; species Alosa alosa. The sequence goes on along the minus strand of NC_063203.1, from coordinate 4,298,501 downwards.
AAACCCACTAGCAGAATGAAATTTCAACAGACAGTTTAAAGCTTTGATTTTTTTAGCGTATCACAGCAAAGGATCAAATTAGGATGTTTTGGGGTAGCTGGTGCAGAGACTCAATTTGGCCATATTACAGCTCTCTGCTTTGTGTGTTTTGGAAAGGAAGAAAAATTACAACCATCCAACAACTGTGAAAGTAGTCCCAAATCCAAGCAATTCTGTTTAGCTCCCTGGAAACATTTTCATTTTGGTTTGTCTCATTACATTTTACTGCATGTTATTGATTGCACATTCTGCCTCCAAATGATGATAGCCCAAATGGATCCCGTTGGACTCTTATCAGGGTCGGGTGTTTCTCAGTTGGCTGCTGACTCGGAACACTAATACAGGGCAGAGTGACTGATGTTTGAGGTGAGTAGGGACTGCAGAGCAGGTCAAACCCAGCATGAAAAACAAATAGAATACTGGCGTAGAATGGTGAACAGCTGTCACAACAACTGGATTTTCATTATAAATTCCTCTTAGAATGTTTTTTTTAATGCCATTTAGAATGCAATTTTGTGAAACAGTTTCCAACCCACTGCATTAAGAAATAATTAAACTGTAGTACACTGCATTGTGTTAGTGGGGACCAAGGGTGATGAGTGGAGGTGCAAAACGCACACCAGAAAAGGAGGTGCTGGCAACCAGTAAAACACATGCAAAAGGAGAGAAGTGCCGCACACTCCCGAGTTACACATATAAGTCTTTAATGTGACAACTTTTCGGCCTGTCGGCCTTCCTCAGGTCACATGTGTGGGCAGTGGGGACCAAGGGACCATGAGGGTTTATCATTTTAATTGTGAATAATTACAATAACCCACATCCTCTCTGGCATATCTGTAAGGCATATCAAACGAACTTGGGAAACCTTCCCTATGAACCCTTCAGTCAGAGTGTCCCTCCGCTTGGCGTTCAGGCATGAATAACTCCCTGTGTGTTAATCCGGCGAGCGGGCAGGCGGGCGGGTGGCTGTGGCGAGGCTGTGTGCAGCGAGCAGAAGTGCCGTGTCATCTCCCCTGACGCTCGTGTGTTGCATATTAAACACTCCTCCACAGCCTCGCTGGGCGCGCCACCTCCACACAGAACACACTGGCTCTGCAGTCACTCTCCACACAGACGCCCCATCTGCAGCAGAGGCCAGGGGCTTAGGCGCTGCTGGATTAATGACCAGAGGTGAAGGCACTTTTAAATGTGTGTTAGTTATATTACAATCTCTTTAAACTTTGGCTATGTATCAACAGTCAGGCACATTTGTCCCAACATTATTGTCTGATTAACTATGGATTTGGACTGTGATTGTGTATTTTGGCCGCTACAGTTCTCCCAGAGCACAGTCCATTACACAGTAGTTTAGACCCCATCTGTCTTCTTAGGTTCCGTGTTGACTCTCATTTCCCAGCTGACCTTCAGTGTAACCTCCTCTCCAATGATCAACTCTTTACCTGGAGTAGGAGCTCGACATTCTCTGGGAGTGAACTGAACAGTCTGCTCGCTCCATTCCAACAGGCTGCTCGCTCCATTTACAGTACAAAAGTACACAGAACTACATGTGACTTTGTTACTTGGATGCTTCATAGAAACAGACATACGCTTCCCCTTCTCTTCACTGAATCCCAGTTTGTCCTTCTCTCTCACTCTGATCCCCTCAATTCATCTCTTCATTCTTCAATAAATATTTCTTTTCTCCCAACATTTGAGTGTGTGTTATTATTAATCACTATTAACCCCTTCTCCAATTTGGAAATCTATTATGTTCTTCAATTACAGTGGCTTCACTTTTGTCATAGTATATATTTTACAGTATACATTTCACACAGATTTCAACTACTAACAACATCATTGGTGGTTTTGTTTTCTCAGAAATTGTGAGAGCCATGACCCATGTCATCAATCAGGGTATGTCCATGTACTGGGGAACATCACGGTGGACAGCCATGGAAATTATGGTGAGTGGCCTGTCTGAGCGAGAGTCTAAAGAGAGTGATATGTTCAGCTATGCAGCTGTTATCTATGCAGCTGTACGTTGAGATGGTGAATTGGTTAGAAATGGTAAAATGGTGAAATTGAAATGGTGAATTGGTTTGAAATGGTGAAGTTGAAATGGTGAAGTTGAAATGGTGAATTGGTTTGAAATGGTGAAATGGTGAAGTTGAAATGGTGAATTGGTTTGAAATGGTGAAATGGTGAAGTTGAAATGGTTTGAAATGGTGAAATGGTGAAGTTGAAATGGTGAATTGGTTTGAAATGGTGAAATGGTGAAGTTGAGATGGTGTATTACACATCTGCAAATAAGACAACTGGGCTGAGTGAATAACACTGAAGAACGAGCTGGCTGGAAGTCGCTATCAAAGCTGCTGGCAGTGTTGACCAGTACAGCTTGAGCTTGCTTGTTAAGGCTTTAAAAGTCAAAGTGAGAGAGGAGCGAAAGGTCAGACTAAGCACCTTCCACTCCTCAGCATGGAGCTCTTGCCGTCCTCTCAAAGACATGGAGGCTACTCCTGGCACACTTCCAGGCTAACATACATCCTCATAAGATGACTAGGAAAAGTGAGCTTTGACTACACAACAGATTAACTCCACGGTGCACCAGCATCAAATTGATCCAATAGATGAGTGCTGGGCAGTTGCTGGACAGAGATAGCCCTGGACTGTGTCTGAAACCTGCCACTGGACAGACAGACCGTCCGAAATGTCTCCGGAGCTGCCTTGTCTGATAGGATCCTATCATCCTGGCATCCTGCTAGGCACTCACAAAGGGAGTCCTGAGGCTACTTTGATGTGGCACGCGCGTTGTAGCGTGGAGTTGACTTTGAGGAAAGGGGAGTGAGGAGGCGGTCATGATAAATGATTTTCTAAAGAAAGAAAGAGACAGAGAAAAGCTGCTCTGGGAGGGTGGAATATACACACATCTATCTCCGTGCTCCATTTTTTGCGTGTGAAGTTCTTCACTTGCACAGTTTTTTTTTTCTGTGCCGAAATCTCTGAGTACGCTGCACTCAATAGCTGGTAATTAGAACATGCCAGGGGCTTTGTATGCCACAGCAAGACCAAAGTGGTGCAATTGAAACCACATTATTAATTCATGGTTATAAATGAGCGGTTTGGGTATAGGCACAGGGCAGGAGAGGAGTTTGGAGAGGAGATGCTCTACAGCGACCTGTAATTTGTTCCATGGCGAGTGCTCGCTCCACTTCCTGATGTCACGCCAGATATGGTTCCTCCTACATGCCCACCCCCAACTCCGCAAACATGGCTCCGCAGCGGGGAGGGTGTCAGTAGCATGACTGTGTGTGGTAATTTCCTTGCGTGTGAGGAAGTGATAGCTTGGCACACGTTGAGCCCTTGGGCGCTGCACTGACATGCATACCCACACATGCAAGTCGAAATAACAAGGCAACAGGCAAAATCATGGGCACATTAAAGAAACATAACCAGTTTAGAATGCACTCGGGGAGGGGGGTATTCAGATTGTGTTTGCCGAGAGGAATAACTAATGAGTTTTTGTCTTATATCTATATTATTTTTTCTCTACCTCTCCACCTCTCATTTCTCTCTCTCTCTGTGTTCCTTCTCCATCTCTCACTCTTTCTGCTCCAGGAAGCGTACTCTGTGGCGAGGCAGTTTAACCTCATCCCCCCGGTGTGTGAGCAGGCTGAGTATCATCTCTTCCAGAGGGAGAAAGTGGAGGTGCAGCTGCCGGAGCTCTACCATAAAATAGGCAGGTGTCAATCAATCTCCTTTCCCTCACGGCCTCTCCGTCTCTCCTGACTGCACACCCCACACCATCTGCTTGCTCCCTTAATGCTGCCCATCCACAGTACAGTAGCTTTGAGTTGATACTGCTGTTCTAATCTGCTTCTCAAGGCTTTTGGAGCAACAGCAGTTCTATGTTCTTAATTTGAGTTTTTTTTAGTCACAACAGTCTAGCTTTTCTCTGTGTTTCCTCTGTGGCTTTAGGGGTGGGCGCTATGACATGGTCTCCCCTGGCCTGTGGCATCATTACTGGGAAGTATGAGAATGGCATTCCTGAAACTTCCAGGGCCTCCATGAAGGTATGCAGAAGTTTGAGGTGAAAATAGCCTGTGAATGTGCCTCTCCAAAAATCCAGATGTCCAAGGTCACATTTTATCACACATAAGAGAATAATAAACTGACATTTTTAGACAAACAAAAAAAGAGGGTGGTTATGCCTGGAGTATTCTCTCATTAAATCAAGAGGTTCTGAATTCTTACATTCTGATTGCCTCTGTATGCTATAATAGTTGACCTTCTAACGCTAAGGGCCTTGTCAGTAAATAATTGATTAAATATTCAATGGATGGATGGACAAAATACTAGAAGTACTTAAATGAATTGCTTTTGGCAGCATTCAGAATGTCTCGGTTCTTGGATGGTGCCCAACTAAAGGAACTGTCATTTTAATAGCTTCTCTTTACAAGGACCCTGGCCATTTTCTATGTAGATTAGGTGGTTAATGACAAGCTGTTGGGAAGGAGATGCTTTTGGTAAGGACATTCTCCAGTGCCAGGAAAACAACTGATTGTACTGACTAGGCAACATACATTAGCATACACACATACATTAACATACACAACATATAGGCCTACACACAGTTTATACATCTGTAACTATTAGGGATGAGGGAATGTGTGCTCTGGAATAGTATGTGTACTTTAACTTCTAAAGTGCTTGCTAATCTGAGTCAATGTATAGGTTTATAAGAGTGCAGTTTAACATAAATATAACACCAACAAGAGAAAATTGCAATCCATAATTGCAATTACAGGAAATCCTTGAACTGCTTGAATCAGCAAAATTGCAGGATCCCAAAATTCTGGAGGAAGTAGCTTTGTTTTAAGTGGGATTTCTTGGCTCAACAGCAAATCTGTATTGAGTGATAAAATGGTATTTTGTTACCAGACAGTATGAACGTTTTTCTGTCCTTTTCTCTCTCCTACTCTCCCCCACCTGCCTCAAATATCCATTCCTTTCCTCTGCTCTGCAGTCATACCAGTGGCTGAGGGATAAGATCGTGAGCGAAGACGGCAGGAAGCAACAAGCAAAACTGAAGGAGCTGGGTCACATCGCTGAGAAACTGGGCTGCACTCTACCACAGCTGGCTGTGGGTAAGATGAACACACAGCACTTTTCACCTGTGGCAGCGCTGCTCTGGAGGTTAGCTCCACCACAGCTCCTTCCCTACCTGGTGCTGGATGATTTATCTACCCAGCCAGAGTTGCAGAATCAGCAGGCAGAAATAGTCACTTGAAAGTAAAGTAGAAACCTTTACAACAGCTGCAGCCCCGGCTGCCCAACATACACAGCTGAATCTGGACTGAGCCTGGTGCCGATCAGGGCCAAAGCCTTTACGGAGTTCCACATGCTGTCAAGGTAACGGGGCAGAAGCAGAGCACGCAGGGTCCAGTAGCAATGTATTGCTGCCACCTAGTGGACTGTACATGCTAGATCTGTCCAGTGGGACCAGCTGTGTTCGGAGTGTTGTTTCATGTCTCTGTGCTTCAAAGAACTTTGTGCATGTAAGAACTGAAACTTTTCAATACAGCCTGGTGTCTAAGGAACGAGGGAGTGAGCTCTGTGCTTCTTGGAACTTCAAACCCTGAACAGCTTACAGAAAATCTGGGAGCCATACAGGTCAGTGTGGTGCACACACATACACATGTGGAGCATGTCCTGTACAGCATTGTTTCTTACATTAATCCTTGCATTATTATTGCATGATCTCCAATTTACAGGTGCTCCCAAAAATGACTTCTCATGTGGTGTCCGACATCGATCATATCCTGGGCAACCGACCTTACAGTAAGAAGGACTACCGCTCCTAGAAGCCCCTGTGAGAGTCTCCTACTTAGACAGATGACCGTGATAACGCAGCTAGTGTGGGCCATACGGTTTCCGCTGTGCCCCTCCCTGTGCACCCAGCCTCCCCAGGGCTGGGATTCTTATGCCCCCAAACCTGCATGCCTAAGCCGGATAGAATCGGAGTAACCTAGCCTTCATCTCAAACAAGCGTACCCCGAGAAAGCACATCACACCTGAGTAACAACTGAAGAAGCAATGTCCTTCATATCCAGTGCAAGAACAGCACAACTGAGCTTATTAGAGACGGCTGTACCATATTACTATATGCAGTCCCCTGTATGGTTGCTACGCACTAGAGCTTTTTAATGGGGTCGGATTGGGAAAGGTGGAATTGTCAAGCATGTCGCCCTCTTCTGTTGGACCAGGGAACTGCAATCCCACTTCTGTTAAGTCTGAATGGGCACCTGAGTGTACTGTCTTGTGTGCATCTGTGAAGAGAGCTACACCTCAGCAATCAGCATTTGCTTGTTTAGTAAAGCCACATCATTGACTGCTGACAAGATGCTGGCGTTATGCCAGCTATTACCGGAAATCCCTCAAAGACCCAGTGTTGAGACATGTCTTGTGCCCATTTGAAAAGAGTGCACATTGCAGGGAGGGAGGGCACATTGGAGTCATTTCTCTATGACTTTTCTATGTTTTACTTGGAAGGATGTAAAAGTTTTTACATTGTAATATAAGCAAAACTGACCTCAGAACTTTTTTTTCTGACGACAGCCACACTATTATAATCAGCTTATAAGTAGGTACATTGCACAACTCCAGAGCGGCACAAAGCATCTTTATAGTTGCTTTCCATGGGGATCCTAGTCATCACATTCCCATGAGGTTTGGCTGAAATATTCTGAAACCGAATTCAGATTCAGAAAGATCAGATGGGAAAACTTGACTGGTAAATTTTGGCTTTGTCTGAAAGGCTTCAACAATCAAGAGCTTTGTTTAGCACTAAAGCTAAGCTGAAATAATTTTAAATTGTACATAAACATCAGTCTAATCAACCCGTTTCTCTCTGTAACAATCCTTAGGAACAAGAGTCAAATATGTCTGTAAGATTAATATAAACTAATATAAGCATTTCAGTCAAGCAGTTTTCTTTGGTCAAATCTCTTTAGAACAGCTGAATGAATGAATGAATGAATCTGCATTCCATTACATACTGTAATTAAGCATTTAATGGTTTGTACAGAACCCCACCACAACAACAATCTTAGACTTCAGTTCTTTGCTTTTTCAGTCCTCTCCCAATGAGTGCCTTTAACTTTACCCTTCATGTACATAAGGAACCTGAGAGCCTGAGTCTCCACTTCCTCATAGCCATTGGTTTTTAGAAGATAGGGATGTAAACTCTCTGTTTCTATAGTTCATTAATGTACAAGTGTTATCAAGCCATTATCTACTTGCATCAGGGTATTTTAGCCATCATTATGTTTTTCCTTGTGGTCATGAAGCAGTGACTTATGTAAATATTTACAGATATTTAAAGATGAATCCTGTATCACGCTTGAAATAAAATGGATTATGCCAACACATTCGCTGGCATTTTGGGTCTTGTTTTTGTGGCCATCACCAAAAGGCAAACAATAAGCAGATTGTTCCAGGTCCATCATCTTTAATTTGTATAAAAAGAGAATGGCGGAGGTCAGAAAGAACCTCCACAGATGACATCATGAATTTCATGAAAAATTTCATGCGCAACAGAAATGATAAATGTCCAGCCCGGCATCACGTCTTTGCTTCCCACCCCAACCGCTTCCCACCCCAACCCCTTCCCAATCTCCTTTTCTCTTCCTTTTCTTGTGGTTCCAACTCTCCTGTTTGCTTGTTCATTCGCTCACTTGGATCCAGTAGACAGCAGGGCAATGAGACCAGAGGAGGCACTGATGGACAGAATGTAATTACTGCACACCATTAAGGACAACAACAGAGGGAAGAAATATCTAATAGCTCACAATAACTACTCTTGTTAAATTCTCAAACATTTTAAAAATAAAAATAGGATTCATATGCATATACATGACAACAACTTCTACTCATATATATATATATATTTATTTTTTTTATTATTATTATTTTTTTTTTTTTAATTGCACCATTATCACCTGTTATACTGTGTGCTACCTCAGCTTCATACTCATAATGAACCATGGCATTTCATTCTAATCTTGGGAGAGGTTTTTCCTGTGCAGCCCATTGTAATGACATGTCAGATATTAAAAGCTGGGTAAAGGATACACAGTGGGATTGAAGTTCTTGAGCAGAAAGAAGGAGGCTACGATGACCAGGACCAGGAAGAGGGTGTTGTTGTAGAAGATGGAGAAGGTGGTGGCCTCATAATCTGCAACCTCATTCTTCTTCCACAAGATCCTGAAAGAGGGAATTAATTATTAGCCCCACTGGCCATCCTCTACCCTATCCAACTAGCTGGACACTGTAACAGTGTCACTATGAAAGTATTTTAACTTGCCTTCCAGAAACAAATTAAAACTACAGTCCGATTCTACACATTCATCTTTCTCATACATTAAATGGGGAAAACAAGACATTTTTATCACTAAAGAGTAAAAGACCTTTGGAATATCAACACAGTAGATAGACCATATATGTTATCAGTTGACATTATCTTGCAATCAGAGTCTGACTGACCTCTCATCCTTCTCTTTGCGGGACATCTTCCTGTTGTCAGCCTCAGACAGCTTGCGAGTCACCTCCTTGGACACAGCGTCCTCCCGCTTCTGGGCAACCCTGCAAATATGATAAAACCAATGAGTCTGACATGCCTGTGGAAGTACTCAAACAGGGTCATAGGAACATTAATAGAGATCACACCACAAAACATACTGCAATTACAAGGACGCATGCTTGTAGAGAGGCGAGTACTAACTTGTGCTTGAGAACAAATTTCACGTTCTTGTAAGCGAAGGCCACCAAGTATGTGCTGACAAGGGTCATAACGCCGTAAAGAACAGCAGACTGCACTAGGTCCATGTGCCAAATCCTCCAAAACAACCCTAATGCAAACAAAAACGCAGTAATTAGAATGGTTAACTTGATGAAGAGACATTGGATGATGGAAGACAGAAGAAACGTACGCTACCTGGATGCTATTAATCAATGACTGCTGCTACTGTCTGAGTAGCAGTAACGGTATTATACTGAGTAGCCATGTCACCCCTAATCTATGTCAATGTATTAATTGGTAAATGGTTACATCTGAAGAAAGCGTCATTTATTGTTAGAAAATTACAAGAGAACTTAGTAATATTTCATTAAGTTATACATCCCCACAGTCAGAAGCTAATGTACTCTCTGACACCAGCTAGCTAGCTAGCTAAATGTAGAAAGTTAGGATGATGGTTGCAGACATTGTTACAAAAAACCGGAAGAGACCATTTCACATTATGTGAGTTAATATAACGTTACGTTCATTTAACTGCACACATTCCACTCATAAACACAATTTTAAGTTAGCCTGGAAATTAAGCTGCAACAGCAGCACCACTGGCATGTAAATTGTCCATGCTAACGTCTCAGGATAGCGTTGGCAGTACGTTACTTACAAATAGGAATTGCGGAGACGATCAGGGCATTGCCGTAGAAAAGAGCTGTCGATTTAGCGGATAGATTTCTGCTAAAATCTTGAAGCAGAAGATCCTCCTCGGACTGCTGTTTGTTGGTGCCTTTGGGTGCCATGGCTCGGGACTTCAACTAGTAGCCAACTTAGTTTTCGGTGTTGAACAGCAAAAAGACTGACACGTACGTGCCCAGATTGTATGAATCGCTAACGCCGCGTCAGCACAAACACGGAAGTCGTCGGCATTTACCGGAAATCACTCCGCTGACATGACTGCAACGTTCCTAAAAGTATACTGCCATCTAGTGTAGGCTAGTACAGGGGTTCCCAAACTTTTTCACGACAAGGCCCCCCAAATACCACTAGGTACTGCCCAAGGACCGCCTTGATGTGTTATTAAACCCATCGACAATACTACGGCAAATGTAAAAATACATTAAGCTAATCCTAATAATTATTTTAGCCGCAAGGACTTCGCGATGGAGCATACAGTGTGTAAAAACTGCATTTGGGGCTTTCTGCTATATGAGAGCTATCACTCTACTATTATTCCCAGTCATCCCAGTCAGTATTCCCAGTCAAAATGTAATGTTCAGATATGCAACAAATTATTATAATGGCATTGTATAACAACCCTCAAAGTAATAGGTATATTTAAATTTTTTCAAATGTATTTGTTGCTTTTATTTTTCTTTCCAACTTGCTGAGCCCCCCCTGGCACCCCCTTGCGGCCCCCACTTTGAAATCCACCGCTAGTAGATTTAAACCCGGATCTTCGCTACTTGCTTATGACTTGCTATAAAATTGAATCAAAATGAGTTGCCTTTGAAAATAAATTAATAGTAAGAAAGACTAAAATTAAAACAAATATCAATTGCAAATAAATCAAGGAACTGTAGATTGTTTTAAGAATTCACTGTATTTTATATTATTATGTTTTTGATTGCACTGTTGAATTTGCATGCTGACATTTAGGCTATATCAAGGTAATATAGGCTAATATGAAAACAGACTGAAGTAAATACTTGTTCAATACAACACTAAATGACCACCTAATAACCATCTTCACAATAAATAATAATAATAAAAAAAACAGTAAATGGAGAATGCCATATTTCAGCTGCAAACATTTATGACAATTGACCATCCTACAATATGCAGCATGAAAACAGTGGCAAGCTCACTAAAGAAAAACAGATCTTTATCGTAAACGATCGCAACACTTTGTTGAGAGGAGACAGTTTCCATCCGCGATCATTGATTAAAAGCCTCCCCCTTAGCCAGTTCCATCGGATTCGCAGGATATGTAGAGATGATGAGTCATATTCAACACAGGCCGAGTATTTATCAAATAGATTCCTCAGCAGAGGTCACAAACAAGACTTGGTCAGTACGGTAAGGGCACTGGCAAAGCTATACGCATTAATGGTGCCATTACTTGCAGCACCACACATGTCGTGTACATGATGTTGTGTCCATGCGGCCTAGCATATGTGGGCAAAACTACGCGCGCGTTGCGTAGGCCTACTAGAATCAGCGAACACAGGAGCAGTATTAGAATTAGAACGGGGGACGAGCGAAGTCCCGTTGCTGCCCACTTCAAACGAGCTGGCCACAATGTTAGCGCACTGAGATATGTTGGGGTGGAATATGTAAACCCTCCAAGAGGGGGCGATCGTGGTAAAAGGCATCTCCAAAGAGAAACTTTGGATTTATTACCTCAATACAATGTCGCCAGGGGGATTAAATGAGGAATTTGACATAAAGCCTTTCCTCTAATGTACTTTTCATCTCCATGTAACATTGTGTGTGGGATTGCTCTGAGGTGACATACTACTTTACAAATTATGTCATTGTGGGATAATGTAATAATGTAATTTTATTACTTTATGAGCCAAAATTTTTCTATTTTCTTTATTTTCTTTATTTTTTGTGGGTAAACTGTATATGTAACTGCATTACTAATTGTCTTATGTGGTGACACATGTGTGATGGATAAGGTGATACTTAGGCCGTGACAATTTGTGTGAATGGGCTCAGCTGATGAATGATCAGCTGAGCAGGTATATGCTCTACTTAAACACCTGAGCCACTGCTAAATGACATTTGCCTGAGGAAGACCCAGTCGGGTCGAAACCGATTTCATTCTTTTGAAGCTTACTAAAGAACACATTTAGCCAGACGTTGTTCTGGAAGTTCTGGCTGGCTTTCCAGGGTAGAACACACTAGGAAAAGGGATAACATTTAAGTCCTAAATTAGCTCTGCGTTAACAATAATCAAATGCATCGGCAAATTTCGGCACATTCAGAGAGAACCTATGAGTAACAGGGGCGAGGAAAAACTCCCTAGAATTGGAGATACATATAGGAAGAAACCTCGAGCAGATCCACAACTCAGGGCCTGACCCATCTGCCTAGGGTCAATTACAGGGCAGTAAGGTCTGTATAGCCTACTACATGATAAATGAATAGGTCAGTTATAGTTGTAGAGAATGTTTAAAGCCACCTGAGGTTACAAAGGATGGTTACATATCCAGTATGATAATGCATGAATCCTATTTAAAGGTGCTCTAAGCAATGCTGGGTAACGTCACTTCTGTTGACTTTCAAACAAAACAGAGAGCTAGCTCGCTACTTCCCTCTCGTCTGTGATTTGCTGGAACAGTTTGTTATGTTTTAATGGGCTGGGTTTGCCTAGGTTGTTTTTGTTGCCGTTTTTGGAGCCTGGGCTGTCCACAGAGATCACGTTTTTTACAGTGTATTCAGGGCACAGACAGCTAGCGGTTGGTGATGTTTGCAGTAAGTGACATAAAATGTTTTAGCCTAAAAAACGCGTGGCGTCACTTAGAGTACCTTTAATGTCAGAAAGTTCAAATAGTCCAGTGTAGGGAATTAATTGTCCATAGGGATTAGGAGTTGTCATAGGGCAAGTAGTGGGTCGCCAGGATGCGCGGGCCAGGAATCCGGCAAGGGGACATCAACAGGCGATGGTAGGGCAGTCAAAGGGATGGGACTTCAGGTGCGATGAGGGCCAAACACAGGATGGCTGATGACTGGTAATGGTTTACCTCACAAATGAGGTAAGGGGGAAGAAAGAGAGATATAGAGTGGATTAGTATAAGTCATGATCGTTAGTATTAATAAGTATATCAATGGTACTGTGTTATACTATAGAGAGAAAAGGCAAGAGGGGGAGAGTTGAGAGAGAGAGAGGGGGAGAACAGGGAGTTGAACAGCAAGACAGAGAGAAGAGGTAGGAGGGAGAGTTGAGAGAGAGAGAAGAAGGTGGAGAGAAGAGGGGTTATACGGCGTGACACATGAAAAGTCCATGACAGCACTAATAGCACCATAGGCATGGTGAAGGGTAGTCAGCACCAGCGCAGGTATGGTCAGTGACCACCATCGCACGCATGACTAGGGTGCCAGTCACACAAGGACACAGCAGGGTGGTCCATTCCAAAAAAAATCTGAGGTGGTTGAAGTTCCACACTGGAATATCAAAATCATATCAACAATAAGATCTGCAATAGCCTATTTTGCAGTGGAATGTATTAACTATTTAAAATGTGCAACAATGAACAATGAAAGTGATGAGCAAAATTATAGTAGATATAATTTCTATTAAATACATGATGGCTCAGCTTTTTTTTTTTTAAAAGGTAATGTCAGTTTAAATGTGAGTTTCCCTATGAGGTCCACATGCCATCCTGCTGTATATGATGCACTGTTGGTGAGAGAAGCACATGGTCTCTCTGCTACCTTGCACGGCAAATCTGTGCCATGAGAAGTCATCCCTTGACATTGCATGTGTTCCCTGCAGGGAAAAAGGCCAGAGGACTTCAAGCCTTCCAGGCAGCTGTTTGCCACTGTATGCCATATGAGAAATAGAAATACTGCTGAGATTAGATAGCGTGATGAAGCCTCCAAATGGTTAGGGCTTAAGCATTAAATATGCACTCCGGCAAAGGAAATGTGGTCATACTGCCAAGGTCTGTGAAAACAATATAAAGTTGTATCTCTCTCTCTCTCTCTTTCTCTCTCTCTCTCTCTCTTTCTCTCTCTCTGTTCTGTTTTATTCAGTTCTGTTACATCAGAACAATAGTGGTTTGAGGCAGACACACAAGCCACAGAAAACATAATTTGGAATGAGTTATCCTCCAAGTGATCTGTGGATACACATTTTTATCAGAGTTCAGATTTAACCACACACTATAGTGCATGACCTACTGAACTGCATATTTAGTTTGAGATGAACAGTCAAGCCTCTCCTCTCCTTCTTCTCTCAGTCTGTCTGGTTTCTTTGGTGGATGTCATTAAAAGCAGCCTTTATTCCTCTGCACTCAGCTTTTTTGTCTTATTTTTCTGATGATCCTCTGCATGAGGGGGAACATGATGCCTGATAAATTATTAAACAGAAGGGAGCAGACACACAACCTTTGCATGCATGGAGAAAAGGCTAAGGAGGGGTAACGACTGACTGACTTCCTCGAATCGCTCACTGTCTGCAGCACCATCCTGATGACAGAAAAAAAGCCCCTTCACAGCGAGACCTCGAGGAGGGTAAAGGGCAATGACCAGTAAGTCAAGCCACCTGTCCCCTGGTGATGGGATGTTCATGTATTAAAACTGATGGCTTTTTACCAAAATCAGCCAAGGCTGTATGTTGTATGGATGTTCATGATTAATTACAGTAAATGTATTTGCAATGCCTCGCAGTACACCAACTGCATAATTGCTTTGATTAGATATTGTAAAATAAAACTGTATAGTATAATGACCAGGTTAAGGAAAGGAAAGGAAAGCAAAAACAAAACAAAAACAGATATCACATTATAGAGGAGGAGAGTGAGAGAATAACCTGACTAGATCAAGCAGCTCCCTTGGGTTTTTTTGGGAGGGGGAGGGAGGCTGTAGGCTGACGTAGGAGAGGACATGGAACAGGGAGGCGCAGCACAAACAGATGCTGTCTCTGCTTGACGTCTGCGGTCACCACAGCCTCCTGGGTCCCACTTTCCTGTCGCCCTGTAACCTGCCTTCTCCATCATCGTCCTTTCCAGGGTGGTGGACACACTGAGTTCAGAGAACCTGAATGATCACCCACCCACACTGGTGACATTGGTCTTGTCATCTCTCACTTTTAGAGTGTGAAAGCCACAAAGAGCAAAGCATGCAGCCTTATCGTCATCTGATTGCATGGGTGTGCTTGCGTGCCTGTGCATGGGAGATGTTTTATTGCTCTTTTCAGATCCATCAGGGCAGGTCTAATTTGGCTGCAGTTTGATGATAAATAGTCCTTTTCCTCCTTGTTTGCATGCATGTGGAAATGTGTCTTTCTCTCTATCCTTCTCTCTCTGTGTGAGCATGTGAGCATTTGTATACATAGTGAAATGAATGAATGACAACATAATGTTTATTTGTTGTTGAGCATGCATGTGAATAGGTGTGGGGTGTGTGGGTGTGTATGAGTGTGTGTGCGTGCAAGCGCAAAAGAGACACTTGAATATTCTAATTGATTGACATTTCTGTTCTCTTTCAGTTCATGGGTGCAACCTTCTTTGATCAGCAGCTGTGTAGGAATCATACACTTTGTGGGGAGGCAGCTCAGGGTGAACTATCAAGCTTCCCCATAACAGGGAAAGCATGCAGCACTCTTTGTGCATTTTGATATGATCCAGACTTTATGCACCCCATTGTGCTCCATAGGCTTGTGAGAGAAAATGAGAATGAATCATTCACACAACACGTTCATACAAAATATAAAAAATGTGGAATAAACTGGCACTCAGTGACTTAGAGATCCAGCACGGTACAAGGAAGAGACGGAACAAACTGTCCAGACAGTGAACACACTGGATTCTCACACTATGCCTTTGCTCGGCATCATTATGTTTTTTTACAAGGCTATACACACATGAGTCCTTTGATTGCATGTTTTCTGTTCCCCCATCCCTACATTGCTATGTTGAGGCTAGTACACCAATATTCCCCAAAATGCATCGCAGATGCTCTTTTTTCCTCTGAGGAGATACACTATGTCCTGTCAGAAACCAGAGCCTTGCTTGACCGCACATTCTTGGCCTATGGGGAGACACATGACCTGTCAAGTCAACATGAAAAACAAAACACAAAGTTATAAAAACACACCTAAGATTGTGACATTTAGGCAAAGGAGAAAGGGTTATTTCTCTGTCTGCTCTGTAAAAGGTCACTGTGTTTTTTGGAGTGTGTGAAGAACACGGGAGATGGAAAAACAAACTTGGTGTGATCACTCAGAAAGCAAAAACAGCACAGCAGGAAATCCCACAGAAAAAGGCAGAAGCAAGGGGGAGACATAGCAGACCTTTTCAAGCCAGATTTGCTTGAACTCATCTTTCATGCTGCCGAGGGGGCAGGATAACTCTGTGTGTGTGTGTGTGTGTGTGTGTGTGTGTGTGTGTGTGCGGTGGGGGTGGGAGTGGGTAAAGAGAGCACTAGAGAGAGTAAGGTTTTGATGATGGCCTAACATGTAGCCCTTCCAAAAATAAAGCTACGCACGAAACGCCAGAGTTTTCTGCTGAGAACACTCTCACATGAGGAATAAGTGTGCAATTTGTGAGTGTGAGTGGGCCCTCATTCACCTCCCACAGAGTACCACACAAGATGTGGGACCTACCACACACACACTCATGCACACACACACACACAAATAGTCACGCACACACAATATCCTCAGGAAAATCACTTGACACGTCTGCGTGGAAAAACAGCTGGCAGGATAAGACAGTGTAAATATGCAGTAATAGAGCTGAACCCTACTCTTACTTAAGATTATTACTAGAAGCCCTGCTCTATGGTACTGAGGAAGAGCATGAAGCGGACTTGACAAGTTGATAGCACATGCATGACTAAGACTGAATCCAAGTTTGACACTGTGAACTTTGTTGTATAGGTCTTTACGTGAGCCTCTTTGATTCTGTAGATGAGCCATGGAAACACCCTGAGTAAGTGATGAGTGACACAGCAAGAGTGGGTGTCAAGGGAGGCCATTGCCGGAACAGTATGTGCAAGAGTGAGAGAGGTGGGAGGCCATCAGAAAAGCCCTCTTGGAAATAGCTCACTCTGTTTCAGCCTTCAGACCGCAACAAGACCAAGAGCAAGTTAAATGGAAAAGAGACAAAACAAAAGGTTCCTTCTGTTCTTTTTCATCTTCTTCATCTTCTTCTTCCTGTCTGTTGTGATGATGCTTAAATTGCATATGTGTTTTTAAAAAATCAGTATTGTGGGACAAAAATATTTTAGCTTTCCTTCCTACTTACCTACACTCGTTCTTTGATGTTTCCAAATAGATCCCACTATATCTGGATCATGGGGATCAAGACACCAATATCCTCATACATCAATGCATCATGACTGATGTGGCATTAACATATTGTTTAATTATCAAAGTGATATCAGGTCTTTTTTCCTAGATGTTATGAGTGTGGCTTTGGTGGCCCCAATTCCGTGCTTCCCACAGCTGTGATACATATCTGGGGAAGGGCCATCTGGGATGTCTGGAATATCAAATGGAGCATTTGGAAAGCATATGGGGCTTGATGGGAATTCCACTTCAATATAGGCATGTGTCAGACACGCATATAGTCTAAAGGAGGAACAGAGCTAGGAATAAGAAGGCTTGGCACCATTGTTTGGATTCTGTGGTCACAGACTGAAACAATTTTGACATATTATTTTGAGGAAACCAAAATGTAACCATTTTTTCTCATATAGGAGTAGTTTCATACCTTAGAAAGATAGAAAGTTCAGATTTTATCAACTTATGCAAATTATTTATGTGGCCTGTTCAAAACACAATTTAACAAAAATATTTCATTATCAACAAATTCTAAGAGTGATTGACTGGAATGACTTGAAACAATAATATCAACAACCGAATCATCAACAACAGCATTACCAAAGCCGCCTAAACGATCTGATATTTTTAACAGCAGCCCATTTAGTGTTCTCCGGGTGATGGTGGACTTATTCACTAAAAGTGATGACAAATCTCAACTCCATCATCACAACACAGACAGAATATGTGATGGTGGGTCTAACTTTCTTCTTGCTGTAGGCTAAATGAAAATGAATACATAATGACACTATCTGACACCAAGGATTTACATATAACCCTTTACAAAACTATAATACTTTAAGATTACTGTAGGCTAGTATTATAATAGAATATTAGGCTACATGATATGTTGTAATACCTCTATAATATATTTGCCCTGTGTTAGTACTTCTAGCTAGTGTCCAATGATGCTCTGACTGTAAGCTAAGATGCTGTCACAGTTGCTGTCACTGTATAGTGTGGGACTGCGACCAGTGGATAGGGGAATATGTGTTGTTTTGAGTGCGTGAGTGTGTCAACTTGATAAGTGAGCGCGCATGTTTCCATGTGCATAGGTTTCCCCTGTGAGCGTGCTAGCATGGATGCGTGCAGGGAGAAGGGGATGAGATAACGTGTTGAATACAAAAAATGATGTGTGTGTGGGGGGGGTTGCTTGCTGTGTGCAAACGAGGGCCCTCTGTCATGACATGGTTTGGTGGTAAGGAGATGGGAAAGGCTTCCGAAGAACTGTTTGAGCGCGTGAGACTGTCTTCACTGCAATGTTTACCAGTGCCTCCACAGCTGCAAACCGTGAGTAGTCTAGCTAGTGGCACGAAGATCATAAAAAGCGGGATAGTGTGTCGGATGGACCGCCGGAAGCTTATCAGAGAGCGAGAGTCCTCACACCTCACCATAACATCTCGCGGCCAGTACAGATTAGCCTAGAATTTCAACTATGTCAACTACATTTCTTGAATTTCCCCTGGGGATCAATAAAGTATCTATCTATCTATCTATCTATCTATCTATTACACAACCTGGACAACTATACAAATATAGGTTATCATGGATTGGTTATTGTTGACCAGAATCATGTTGACCAAAATCTATTTGATCAAAAATATAAATATAGACGGAGACCTAACTGAAAAGACTAAAACCCACTATATTATGTAACTTCCAATAGCTATACATTTCCATGTTAGGCTACTAGTTACTGGTCATCATCACATAGGCTAGAGTGTGTTTTGATACATGCTAAGATTTCATAAGTTGTATCTATTTTCATTAAATATTATTGTTTTCAATTGCAAACATTAATATCACATTAATTTGCAGACAATCTGTCTGATTTCATTAGATTACAGTAATAATTCCATGCTATCACTTCACTTAGGGCCTATATGTAAATCCAGAAAAATATAAAACAGTTGGCAATCCTCCAACTTAAAATAATATTTGAATAGCCCAGATGATGCTTTTTAAAACATTTTTTTTATTTGCAACTCATGCTTTTCAATAAAACTGGAACAATATTGTTACCAAATATTTCACATTATTATCTATTATTTCTCAAACCCACAGGTACAATAAACATTAATGCAATCACCAAATGATTACAGACATCACTTTACATCACTTTTTTTGCACTTAAACTAAAAAAAATACTACATGGCCTAGCCCTGGTCTATCCCTTCTCTTAGACACACACAGCTGCACACCAGATGGGTCAGTATCTTAATTGGAAGAGGCATGCAGACTTTTGGGCCAGAGCGATGTACTGTACACTTTCTCACAAGCTGGTTGTAGCACAGGCGCAGCACATTTTTCACATTACCACCTCATTGGCTTTGAGCAGTCCAATCTCCCTTGCTTATTCTTTTAGCAGAAAATTGCTCCGTGCAACACTGAAGATGCCTGCCTTCCTTTTGTCTTTTCTGGAGCTGCTAGAAGCCAGGAAATAATCTTACCCGTGATTCCTTGTGTCTCCAATGTTGCGATGACTGTTGTCAACAAGGTGATCATAGTGTTCATCTGTTTGCGATCTGTTGAAGTTCTCTACAGTGCCAGTAGGTGGAGTGATTGTTCCTTTTTCTTCTGATGTTAACCAGATCTCACAAACGGAAATTAAAGTGTGTGATTAGTACTTTTAAGCTATGTTTAATTCATGCCGGACCTCCTTTAACCTCTGCTTAAAATGATGGCCTCCTCCTGAGGCCCCGAGGACAGAAGCAGGGCTCTGTTGGAGGGGTTTGGGCTGAAAGAGCCTCCCTTTGGTGTGTCACTAATGAGGAGCCTGTGTGTCACTTGAGCAGGCTGAGAGGTGTGTGAAAGAGCAGGCCTTCGTTCTCTCATGAGATCATTGTATCGGCTCTTTCAAATCAGCCACAGTGTGCACAGCCCAAGAGGCCTGGTGTCACCCTGATAGGTTGTCATATTATACAGCACAAGCTACACACACTAGGCTTTATCCAGATCTGTGGTTCAGGAGCTTGCAGAGCTTCTGAGTTTCATTTCGTTTTCGCCTGCTTCCGATTGTTACACCACAACTAAATAGACAATGGGGCTCAGTCCATTTGGGGATGTTGGAGACTTTTTGATAAAAAGACCAGGGAATATTGTCTCTCTCTCCTTCTTACACAGACACACACACACCTTGATTTTTAGTGAATCAAGGACATTTTGTCTGATTTAGCCTGCTGCCCTTTGTTCTGAGGTGTTGGTACAAAGTGAATGTTAAATGTGGGCAAAGACTATAAAAGGAATTGTGATGTCCACCAAGAGTCTGAGGAGCTCAAATCTAAAGGCTTAGTTCCGTCCAAACAGGTCCAATGTGATTAGATGAACCCATAAACAAACAATGGTGTTGCCTGTCAGTAATATTAGTACTGTATTTCAGTTTCCTAAAATAGTTCCTTAATGAAGTTTCTTATTTTTTCAGTTCTGTCACAGTCAGAAATGTCAAGATTTGTTTCTGTTTATGATGGCTTTTCCCCACAAAACATTTTTTATTTCTTATTGAGCAGGACAGTTGGTGAGACCAAGGCCAGTGTTGATTCCTAGTTCTAATAAGATCACCCTGCTGTTTTTTTCCCCTGCTCGGTGTTGTTGACTCTGTGTAAAAGCAGCAGTGTGTGTTTCTGCATGCTCAACTTCCCCTGTAGCAAGCATGTTCATGTTGTGTTCCCCGATGAGCAGCATAGCATAAGACAGGCCTTTCTGAGAGATGACGGGACAAGGTTTCTCACAACTTCCGTAGAACAGAAAGCTGATGCAGTGCTAAAGATATGCTAATGTCGAGAAGAGAGATGGTAACATACACAGACACCATGGGGGAAAGGGAAACCTGACATGTGCTAATGTTGTTTAAATGGGAGGAGCACAGCTAGAAATGAAAGTCAAAGATAGGTGACCAATCACCACACACAAACAAACAAGCAAGGGAAATGGAAAGTGAGGCAGTTGGCTACTCTATTGCCCAGTAAGGACAGTTAACTTCTCACTAACCACTCTGCGTTAGTGGCAACACATGAGCCTTATCTAAGGCTCCATTCAGCGTTTGTACTCCCCCCAAACCCTCCCCCAATTTTCATCATTGATCTACAGGTTTTGTGGTGTCATGGAAAGTGCAAAAAGGTCATTAGTTCACAAGGAAGTCAGAAAAAGCATGGCATCTTCCCAGCATTGCTATGAGCTCTGTTTTCCCTCGACTGACGTTTAACGTCACAGACCTTTAACCTTGAAAAAAGAAACAGTGAATGAAAATAGATAGAATAGATAAGACAGACTCACAACACTGGTATAACATGACTGTGGAGTTTGACTATGACGCTATAGGTACATTGGGGGTGACGAGGTGTGGGTGTCAACATCTTCATCTAGGAAGCCCTTATGTTTTGCTGTAAAAAACGAGTAATCTCAGTCCGTCTAGTGGGGAGGCATCTGTGGCATTTCTGAAGAAGCAACCTGCTGGGCGGGTTTCTGGAAGGTAATTAAAATTCCATCTCTCTCATGCCACTGAAGGCTACATGTTGGCTCTTGTCCACTCTTTCTCTCACATTCTCTCACAGCACTCCTTTGGCCCTTTCTTCTGTTCTGACATCCAAGTCCAGCGTTAAGGCATGGAATAGTGGATTGGTATTTCAAAGGGAAGACCAAATCACTTGGATTTAAATAAGAAAATAATTTCGAGGACAGCATTGGACAAATCTGGGAATGAAAACTAGAATTATTTAGGGGTTGTAGCTAGTCGGCAAGCATCCCCTACATAAGGCCCTTGGTAGGCTTCTCTTGAGAGAATGACGGGGTTCTGACTTAGATCAGCAGGTTGTGAATGCACATGGGGCACCCTGGTTAGATGAGAGGAGGGTAAGAGTGGGGCATTGTTCCCAACATCCTGTTCTCTGAGCCCAGAGAGAGGGCTGAGCCATAACGGGGGCCTCTTTGTTTTGGTCACCCCCTACCAGCTAGCCTTCACCTTCATCCCTTCTTCTTTACCCTTCTAAACCCCTACAGACACGCACATTCATTACAACACAAATCCAACCCCTCCTCCAACTCTCTTGGGTTATAACTCTGATCGTTACCCTGGTATTAATGGAGTTCTGTGAAGACTAGGTCACAATAGAATATTAAAATGTATAAAATATTTGAATGATTTCTTTAAAACAGACATCAATCTGTTACAGCATTTGGCTGGCCATTTGCATAAGGCACATGAACAATTATATTTAAGAAAATGGCCTTGATGTTAATTCAAACACAAATCAATACATAGTGCAATTGATATCTAGACATGCTTACATAGATAAGTGTACAATAATTTGAAAGATCTACAAAATGTCATCAATGTCAGTGATGCTTATAACATTATAACATAATAATAGGGATTGTGGGTTCAAACTACATATTTTTCTAAATACACCCACAGTGATATAGCCTTATTCTTACATCAATAGGCTATTAGGGTTTGTGTGTTCTAAGCACAAATGTTGACGCGGCTGTTCACAATAATTATAGGGCCTGCATGTGTTCGATATATTTTTATTAGTAGACTTTTCATGTCTCGGGCAGTGTCTAGAGAGGGAATAGATAGGTTTAATTTTATAGACAGCTTCGAAACATGCCGAAACACGAAAAATGTAGCTACGCACTCTGGTTTAGAAAGAATGTTTGAGACGCATGGATGTGCAAACAGACAATGTTTCTATCTTAGGCACTATCTTAGGCAGGTGCTCTATTATATCCCGGTAGCCTGGTATTGTGGACAGCGGTGATGGAAACCTTCACCTAACTTAATTGGATTGCGGCTGCACGGTTAATATACAATTTATGTGAGTGCCGTATAAGCTGTGTGGCGTGTCGTTTGGCGTAAACAACACTTGCATGTTACACCCTCGCATCGCATTATCAGTGCGCAGCAAATAACCTTTAGCCTCAATTCATCTTGCCAGCAGGTGTCATGCACTGGTAGCACTATAGCACCACACATAGGGTGCTCCCTCTCCATATATGCCTATTCAATATAAACCCTACTTGCCTACATCCATATGTAGGCAATAATTTCTAACACACACTGGACAATAATAAGCTATGCTATAGCGCAGCCTACTCTACAGCCAACTTGTGACGCATTTGGCCTACCCACCTCATTTCCTTTCAGTATGTTAAACTGTCCCACTGGAAACTGCTGCCTATATTATCTTGACATGCAAACCGGCACGAAACTATCATAGTCATTTTATTACAGTGTCTGATTTCTGGTAACGGCAAACTAGTGGGGTGAGTCAGAGCAGAGAGGACGCCGGACCACTTCCTGGTTCTATTTCTCGTGTCTCATGCCAAGGCCCGCCCCTAGACCGGAGCCGTCGCGACGAGAGCCGACGGCTCTAGTGCACTAGCACAGAGAGTACTGCAACAGCTGCGTGTCGGTGCAGCCTTGGTCTGTGGATGAGCGCTTTGTCACGCACTGCCCTGTCCTGTGCAAGTTGACGCGGATTTCCCGGCACTCGAAATACCCATGGTGAGACGGGACTGCCGCTTCGACGATTACATCAAGGGGGAAAGGAGACGTTTACCATTGTACAGGTATGATCTGGGGTTCGTTATTTACAATGTTTCCATTTTATCTGCCGATTTTTGCTCCCGGCCGCCTTGCGGAAACCCAAATCCTCGGAGATAAGGGAATATGTGAACAATAACCAGGACAATTTGTTATACCGAAGAATGAGGTTATGTTCATTATTAAACTGAAATTTTGCTGGCCTGCAAAAATACCCATGATTGTTACTATCACAAGGCTCTTTGTGTAGAGCCGCAGTGCCGGGCGGGCGTAGAGTAGGGATCGCTTTAACAGAAACAGTACGTGCGAACTTGCTCGAGCAGTAACTGGCACGTACGCTAGCGACTCAATGTATCTGATCAAACTCATCAAAATTACTCCTTTGGGAACGTTGTGTTACATTTCCACAGTGATTGTATCGCATCGTTTTGGGTAGGGTTCTGATATCACTGGTAAAAAGATGAGAAAGAGATAACGAAAGTTTACAGCAGACGCCTTTGTTTGCTTCAAGTTTCAGTTGCCCTATAACTGAAGGGCAACCCTTACCATAATCCATAGCCTACTCTTATTTGGGTAATCTGAAATAGAAAGATATGCTTTCAATCGAGTAGTGGCACCAGCTCACGTTCTCTGGATGGTATCTATATTTCGATTAGCAAGTAAATGCCAACTCGCGAGTGTTGATTATTTGCTAATGTGGGAATATGGCCACGAAGGAATAGACTCTGGTGTGGAGTCATAACCCCCTCAACAACATACAATTTGTGTAGCCTAGCATTAAACAATTTTATCTCTCTGTGTTCTTTATTAGGTTTCTGGACAACGCTTGAGTCTTTGACATGGAGAAAACACTGCACATTCTAGCGAAGCCAGCAGACACTACTGATAAAGTTATGGAGGAGCCCACACTGAATCTGACCATGGGTAACGCTGAGTTTACAGAACAACAAATGGTACTAGCTGACAAGATACCTTTAGTGAAACCTTGTTTTAAGAAGAAGCCGATTAAATTGGACGCGAATTGCCTTCGGACTCTAGGGGATCCCATTTTGACTACATTACTGAGCGCGGACGCACTTGTAGCCGGAGATGGAGTGTTTGTTCCCAGGAATCCAACGAGGACGCAGAGGAATCTATGTACCGCTGTGGTGGTAAAGCAAACAAGGGTCGATCAGGTGTGCTTGAAGGACGAGAGTACCGTTTCTGGACTGATGGGCAACACAGCAGACACGGAAATGGCGGACACATCAGCCGATGTTCGGGAAGGGGGGCAGAAGGTGACTGATATTCAGCGGGTGACAATGGACACTAATGAGCACGGCTTCCCGCCCCAGGCGCGCGACGTGACGGCGCCCACCACCGTTACCCCATGTGAGGGGCAAAAGATGAATGACATCTATACCTCGGAGTCCTTGCAGGGTGCAAATTGCCTCGCCATCAAAGACAGCTCGCTGCAGAGTGAGATCTTTCTGGATAAAAGCGAAGAAGCCTCTTTGGATTTAGTCTTTGAACTTCTGACCCAGCTGCAGTACCACACACATCAAGGCGACGGGGTATCGATTTGCGTGGATTTCCTCCAGGGAGTCTGTGTCTATGGCAGCGACTGTGCACACCACCACACCGTGCTACCCTACCACTGGCAAATTTGCAGAGCCGATACGAAAATTTGGCAAAGTATATCGGATGATTCGCAAGAACAGCTGGAAAGGCTGTATTGCAATCCGGACAATGAACAAGTCAGAATGAAGTTTCTGTGAGTTCCTCTTATTTTTCTCTCATCCACACTGTATTCAAGGTTGTTTGAGTATTTGCGTTTTCAGTTTTATTAGTTAATGAGTTAATCGCAATTGATCAGTCTGTCAATGAACCAGCATTTCGAGAAGTGCGTAATTGCTTTGTAGTGGTTATGCTTCCCATGCCACTACATGTAGGCTACTCTGACCTTAGCTGTTAAAGCCCAGCTGTTAGTTCCTCTTCAATATGTGTCATTTTAAGCCCGTTGATGGCTGGCATTACATGAGGAAGTGTATTGTCGGCTGGAAGCTATAAACTTGCATGACCCGGAGCTGCCCGGTGTGGTCACTGACACACACGCTCACATGCACGGTCACACGCACACATTTGCTCGCTCTCTCTCTCTCTCTCTCTCTCTCTCTCTCTCTGTGTGTGTGTGTGTGTTTGTCTTTCTCTCTCTCTCTCTCAGTCACACACACAAACACATGTAGGCCTATGAGGGGGTGTACTATCGCACGCACTCCACCACAAAGTAAAGCTCACAGGCATGCACGCTTTTTTTACAGTTACAGTACATATACATGCACAGTGTCAAACATATGCTGAACATGCTCCCAATGTCTGTCACTATTAACCCTTAAAGGACTACTGACGGGAATGTTAAGAAATGAACGTTCTAAAGAATGTCTGGGTTCATTGAATTCAACATAGAATTTTAGAACCTTCAATTGTTGCGGAACTTAGAACGTTCAAAAACCTACACCTTTAAGGGTTAAATGGATAGAAAATTGCATCTCACTTTGTCACTGGTGCCTCCTATTCATCAACACAGGTCAGCCAGACAGCTCACATCTTGAGTCACACCATTTGTCAGAGTGGACAATGTCAGGTGATGCAACCTGCTATTTGTTTAAGCAAAGGGTTTTTTTTTGTTTGTTAAAGTCTTTTTGACTAGACCTGTATGCAAAGGCAGGTTTCCAAAAGGAAGTGGTTTGATCATGACAAAGCAAGAAGCTCCCTGCTCTGATTTTAATATTCACTGTGACAAAGGCTTCCCAGTCAGCTGGTGGACAGTGTGTCACGGAGCTCAGAGCACTCTGACACGCACTCATGTTTAGGAACAGCCTGCATCCCTGTGGCTAAACATTGTGAAGGCCCACGGTGAAGGTCTATGATAGGCATTAGTTCCTTGCCAGGAAGTTGCTTAATTACATTGCTGTTGCAAGTCTGTCTTTGAATACAAACATACACAAACAAACAAAAGCACAGATTAGGAATAGTTGTTTAATTGTGTTGTCATGGCAATGATCTGCCAGATGTTTACCTAAGTAAGCTTTGAGTTCACATAGCAACGGCCCATAGCTTTCTTTTGCTCTCATCTCTTAGCCTACACACTGGATGTGTGTGTGTCAATCATTCATGCTCAGTCTGTTTGGACAATTGAAACTGTTCAAACTGAAACGTGTGTTTCCTGTAGTGAGTGTGTTGTGACCAATGATTTCTGTGACACCACTGGAAAGTGGAAAGACCGACCAAAAGTGAAGACACTGTGACCTGAAACTGAGGTGTATGCTTAGCGGGGGATAGTGTGTATTTTGTGTGTGTGTGTGAGTATGAGTGTGTGTGTGTGTGTGTGTGTGTGTGTGTGTGAAACAGGAGCAGATAAAGTGTCAGGTGGCCCATGAAATGAATCACTGGGGCGAGGTCGCAGTGCCTTTTCATTACTCAGCGTGTCTTCTATTCCCCACCCTTGTGTCTCTCGGCCTATCCCTCTGTCCCTCTCCATTCCTCCAGGAGCTTCCTGTAAACGCTCTGTGCCTCCCAGCTGGCATGCACCCCTGCTCCAGAGTCATTTCCTCCCTTTTAGCCCCTCTCTCCATCTTGCTGTCCATATTCCTTTACCACATCCTTCTTTCTTTGACTTTGTCAAATATTTCTTTTTAGCACCGGTGGGAACTCAACAAAGAGTTGTTTATGACCCTAAATAACATTTTCCTCTTTATACCTAAATAACATTTTAGCATCAGAAATAGCACCCTTATCCCCCCCTCTGTCTTTCTCTCTCTCACTCTCTCTCTCTGTCTCTCTCTATTTAATTACACCTCTCCTCTTCTCCTATTTACCGGGTAGCCCTTTGGGTGCACAGATTACTGTGTCCACCAGGAACCGGACACCGTGCTGATCTGTGTGACACAGTGGGGTGTTGTGTGCGGATGTGTGTGAGATCAGGGTGCTCTGAACACCCTGTCCCTCTCCTGTGCTGTGGCCAGTGTCCAGGCCGTCCTGTTCCCCTGCCCCAGGGAGCCCCGGAGAACATCTCTGAGAGACTTCCTCTCCTGGCAGGGAGGGAATGAGAGATTGCCCTGTCCCCGCAGCTGAACCGACTCAATGAGCAAGACAGAAGCTTGAAAGGGAAGAAGGAAGCACCCCATCCAACCCCCCTCTCATGACCTCCTGAGGAAGAGGTCTAGTGTGCACCTGCACAGGACCGGAACAGCTAGCATTAGTATTGGTTAGCTAACTGGCTTGGCCGTTGCTGTGATGGCCCACAGGGCAGAGGGAAGAGGTGATGGTGGTGACCATTAGTAACCATTAGTGAGGGAAGAGGTGGTGGTGACCATTAGATGTGGTGACCATTAGATGTTTCTGATGAGGCTGATGAGGTCATCTGTCAGCTTCGCTGGGTGCACCGATCCTGTTTAGTCTTTGGACAGTGCTGGGGAAGCAACCCCTCCCTAGCTGCCAGCAAAACCAGTCTGGGGCTGGCATGTCCAGTTCCTCTTGGGCTACTCGCTCTGCCTCACACCTAAAAACCAACGGTTGCCTCTCTATCTCTTACTCTGTCACTCTCTCTCTCTCTCTTTGTCTCTCAGTGAGACAGATCAGAACATTTTGCTGGTCTTTGAGGGCGTGTGAATGTAAGTGGTAGTTGCGTGGTTGTTATGATATGTGTGTTGGCCATGAGTGAGTGAGTTATCGTAATATTTTCTACCCGCAGACGACTCAGGTGACTGACTGCCTTATCTGTAAACAGGAGTGTGTGGTTTGGGGAGTGTGTGTGTCTGCCTAATTCCCTTCAGCCTGTGACGCTATTGAAGAGTGGGAAAAATGCAGGCATGCGGGCCACCTAGTCTTGGCCCATGAGAAAATGCTGGTGTGTGTGTGTGTGTGTGTGTGTGTGTGTGTGTGAGTGAGAAAGAGAGAGAGAGGGTGAGACAAAGAGAGAGAGAATAAAGAATAGAAAATCTGGCAGACTTGAAAAAAGAATGAAGAATCACTGAACATGTATGATACAGGAGAAATAGCACAATAGCAGTGTGGCTGCCGTCCGTACGCCCTACCACTCATCACACCTCTCTCTCTCCATTTGCGTGCCCCTCTTCCCATCTATCTGTCTTTCTCCATCTTTCTCCCTTTGTTTTCCACATCTGTCAACTCTTTTCCCCCTTCTTTCGCTTCAATTGACTGCTTCTGTCTGAGACCACAAACCACAGCTGGCCCAGAGGTGCCTATCAATGCTCTGTGTGTGTGTGTGTGTGTTTGTGTCTGTGCGTGCGTGTGTGTGTGTGTGTGTGTGAGAGAGAGAGCCACAGCCAGGGGCTGTTAGATGGGAAAGGGGGGAGGGGGTCAGAGGCTAATTGCCAAAGCCTTTTCACCTCTGCCCCATTTATGTCGGGCATGCTAGCCGAACACCAACCCCACTAGAGCCCAGGGGTGTGTGAGTGTGTGCTGTTGTCATAGAAGGATGTGGCAGACAGATGTTCTGGTGTCATTGTTTAGGGCCCTTATTGGTCATTCTGACGAGGCTGAGGCATTGTCAGGGTGGATTGTTTGCGCGCTCCGCTCCGCTCCACTCTGCCCACTCCTCCTCTGGGTCACCTCCCCGCTTTCCTGGACGCGGGAGCACCTCAGGATCTCCGGCTCCGTGTGAGCGCGCACTCATGTGTATGTCATCAGCGCCGTGACTGTCTGTAAATCATTACACTTCTCACTGCTGCCTGAGCGTGTGTGTGTGTGAGTGTGTGTGTGTGTGTGAGTGTGTGTGTGCACCCGGGAGAGCATGTGAAAGGTTTGGGGGTAATTTGAGACTTCCTGATTCCACAGGTTTTAATGTCTGTCTCTCACAAGGGTGTGTGTGTTTGTGGGTGTGTTTGTGTGTGTGTGTGTGAGAGAGAGAGAGAGGAAAAAAATAGGGAGAAAGAGGAGTGATTGTGGCATCCACCAGCGGCGTGTCAGCAGACAGGAACAGGTCATAATCACCGTAGCGACCCTGGGACCACTCCATAATTGGAGCAGGGTGACATCAAAGCCTGCTGGAGGGCCAGCAGGAGGAAGGGCCATGGCGGCCTACCTCCACGTGATGGCACTTCATAGAGCAGATTTAGGCCGCTGGCTTTCATCTCCATCTCTCTCTCTCTCTCTCTCTCTGCGCTGCTTCCATCTCTTCTCAGCTCTGCCTCGTTCTCTGCTTCATGACAAACTATCTGGCCCTATCGTATGTCATAACACCTTCCAACTAGACCTCATTTTAGTCAGCTTACTCATAGATTGCAAAAGGAATTGAGTGAAGGAATGTGTGTGTGTGTGTGTGTGTGTGTGTGTGTGTGTGTGTGTGTGTGTGTGTGTGTGTGTGTGTGTGTGTTTATGTATGAGAGAGCATGTGCATGAGAGAAAGAGATAAATTGTGTTTGTTTTGTGTGTGTGTGTGTGTGTGTGTGTGTGTGTGTGTGTGTGTGTGTGTGTGTCTGTCTGTCTGTGTTCATGAGAAAGAGACTGTGTGTGTGTGAGAGAGAGGGACAGTGTGTGTGTGTGTCTGTGTGAGAGAGAGTCAGAGTGTGTGACTGTGTGAGAGAGATATAGTGTATGCAAAGACACTGCGGCGGGGTGTGCTGAGCAGAGGCCAAAGCCAGAGTGTTCACAGGCTCTGACTGGAGTCCTGGTGAACACAGAGAATCACTCTTTGCACTTAATTTAACCAGCGGAATTTTATTTTTAGAAATGAGCTGAACAGGCCCAGCAGAAAGAGAGAGAGAGAGAGGGATGGGGAGGGAGGGAGGGAGGGAGAGCCAGAAGGGCAGAGGGTGTCGGGCCCTGATGAGACTATAGCGTGCCTCAGGGCAGGGAGCGAGGTGTGCCCGGAACAATCATTTTATCACTTTATGACTTGGGTTTATAATGGCACGGCTCTAATCACACAGCTGCCGGCGCGGCTTATTGTCCGGCACAGGTAACCATGGAGCTCTGGCCAGTGCTTGTACACCATACTCATCTCTGGTGGGGGTAAATATTTGTGTGTGTGTGTCTGTGTTTGTATTTCAGCATGTGTGTGAGGGTCCGTGAGAAAACAGCTGGGAAATGGTGCGTCTGGTTGTTGTGGTGGCTGTGAGGAAGTGGGTTGGGTGACTGCATGACCTGGTGTTCATGCAGTAGTGGATCACAGTCATCTCAGCCAAGTGCTGTGTGTCTGTGTCTGTAGCAAAGTGCAATCTCTCACACAGGGCAGGTTGAGTGACGCGCGGGTGATAGGAATGCCACCAAGTCATTATGCCACAAAGTCCAGAGCTGGGCACACGATATGCAAACGTGATATGCTCACTTCGGTAGGCACATATGTGTGTGTGTGTGTGATGGCTTTAACAGTCTCCTCTTCGCTCCTACACACAGTTCAGTTCTTAGGCCAGTCAGTGTTCTTTTGTTTGGCCTTCGGGCAGCTGGACAATCCGCTCAGGCTGTGTGTCCTTCCGAGGCCCAGAGGCCCGGTTCTATCTGTTCGTCTTTGGCATGCCAAGAAGTGGTCGGGCAGCAGGAACACAGAAGGAACACAGGAGTAACACAGGAGGAACACAAGAGGAACACAAGAGGAACACGCTCTTCCCCAGTGAGACAGTCTCTCTGCCTCCGTCTGCTCCCAAACAGACACTTCCTAATCCATTTCAGTTGTCATTTATTCGGTTCATACACTTTGTCCTCGCTCTGGTGTTCTGTCTGTGGCCGTTCGGTCCTCTCTCCGTACTCTCCCTGTTCTCTCACAGATCCATGACTGAAGAGGGGATAAATTAAAGACACATTTCCTCTTCTTGCTCAGAGCTTGTGGTAAGCACAGTGTTCTGCCCAGGGAGCTGTTGCTTAACAGTGCAAAGGCAGAAATGGTACTGCTGACCAAAGAGTATCTGTTACCAAAAGATGATGAAGTAAGATTCCACCCCATTTGGCACCGAGCGGTG
>NC_063203.1:4242143-4257143 GCF_017589495.1 Alosa alosa | reverse complement strand
TGCCTTTTTTGCGATTTATAAGCTTCTTCTAATATTTGACTGCACAACCTAAATTATACAAATCAACAGCAATTGATGATCAATTGATTGGTACCACACCAAGGTACATTAAGTTCAAAATGGCATGTCTGGCTTTCGCCACTTTTCTAACCACTAAGGTGACCATATCAGGAAGCACCATAGTAGGAAGGCTAGTGGATGTACAGTCCGGAACAGCTTGTAAATATTAAGCTCTCTCAGCAATCAAGCTAATTCATGCTAGCCTCAAGGATAGTTTAGCTAACGGTGCTAGCAGCTGTCTCATGCTCAGACTCTGAGCTTGCTACAGTTGTAGACGTTGTCACTGTAAGTTATTTTGCTCTTCTCTGCTGGGTAGAGAATGAAGACGAATGCGCTGCACATCCAGCGTAGTATCCCAGTTCATTTCTCCTCAGCAGTTGTCTGTGAAGCTAGTAGCTTTCTGGTAGAGGCTGGCTGTCTTGGCTTGACATATTGGTTGAACACATTCAGAGTGAATGAGTATGTATGAGTGTGAATGTAAAGCCCACCCCACCAATTTGAAGGCCTCAGTGTGTTGGATAGGCTGCTGTTCATCCAGTGGCTTTAGGCTGTGTGCAAATATGTGTCTTGTAAGTGGCCAGGACTGTGTGTGTGTGTATGTGTGTGTGTGAGAATGTGTGTGGGCTCACGTCAGTGCAGCAGATATTTGGACCCTTCGGTGGCTTGTCCTAGTTTGGACTGGATCCTGTTTGTGACCGTGAAGTTTTTGTTTTTCCTAAAAAGAAAAAGAAAAAAAGATTTACCTCTTTTTCATCCCATTGTCCACATACACTTTCCACATTTTGTGAGAGAAATTGTACATATGTTCTCCTTGTTTATATTTCAACTGTGTGCCTTTTGTTCATAAATAAAATGTTTATTTATGTTAGTTAATGTTACATTGAATAAATAAAGATGTAAAGAGAATTTTCGAACATATACTGTTGCTGATCTTTGAGTAGGGAAGTGTATGTGTATGTGTGTGTGTGTGTCTGTGTTTCTGTGTGTGTGTGTGTGTGTGTGTGTGTGTGTGTGTGTGTGTTTGTGTGCGTTCTGGTGGTGGGGGCTGCGTTTACATGTGCGTGTGGTTCCTGGGTTACATCACTCGCCAAGATTAATGCCCTCTCACACCCAGCTTATCGTCGTGACAACCGAGTGCTTTGATGACAGGGCTCCTCCCCCAGGCCACTTGATCCTTCAGAAATATGCCTCCCTTGATGATTACTACCTTGGTCTCATCGCCATGGTAACAGAGTGTTCGGTGAGTGAGTGTGCTGGGTTATCAGCCATGGCCAGAGTCTGAGGGTGCTGTTGAGCTGAACTAGTTTCCAGTGGTGGGGTGGTTGGTGTCAGATCTGACTCCCCACGGGCCCTGGCTCCTCCTAGCCTGAGAGACAGCAGTTAGTCAGGCTTCAGGTTGAGATGTGGCGGCTGAACTTTAACCCACATTCTCTTTCTCGCTGCCCTGGCAAGGTGAGTCATAGGCTTTCCAAATAGGTAGGGTCACTGTTATCTGCTGAGCTCAAGACTAGCTTTCATTTGCATTTCTTTAGGTCTTTCTCCTTCTCGCTCACGCTGCTCTTTCTTTCTCTGTGTGTCTTTCCTTTCGAAAGAAAATAAATCCCCCTTTCCACTCTGTCACACCCCAGCCACCCCCCACATGCATACTTACACGCACACACAAACACACACACACACACCCTCTGGGTGCAGGACTCCTGAGCTCCGTGCTTAATGAATCCCAGAGCTGTGTGGAGCTGGCAGCAGAGAAACACCCTTTCCAGGCCGCAGCCAGCAGGCAGGGCAAACACAGCAGCCCTCCTCCTTCTCCCTCCACCCCCCATCTGCCTCCCCTCCTGATCCTCTCTTCATTGGGCTCCTTCTCTTTCTCCTCCCTCTCTCTCTCTCTCTCTCCCTCGCTCTCTCTCTCTCCTCTTTTCCAGAGCTGTTGTGTTTTTTTGTGGACCGTGATGATTGTATGTACAGCTTTCATTGCTCTGACATTTCACTTGAGTCAAAGAATACTTTGTGTTGCTATATACTGTATGTGTGTGTGTGTGTGTGTGCGTGTGCGTGTGTCGGCGCACGTGTGTGTGGAGAGAGGGTAGATGAGAGAGCGTAATGTGGCCGTTTGTTGAGGATTCGTGGTCGGGGAGCTTTTTGATGTGTGGAGACTGAGCTCCCTTCGTGACTTTTTGAAGCTGCGTGCGTGTCTGTGCGCCTTGTGTGCTGGCAAGATAATGCAGGTTGCCCCCTCTCTTAACTCTCATCTTTCCTCACACTCTCTATCTCTCTCTGGAACACACTCCACCACTCTCTCCCTCTCCCTCCCTCACTCCATTCCCTCTATCTCTCTCTCTCTCTCTCCCTCTCTCCTGGAATGCCTCTCCCACAGCCATGCAGCAGGCAGGCAGGAGTGCTGTTTGTCTGCCTGACTGCCCTCGTGGAATTATCATTGGCATACAGCCGCAGCCGTTTGTGAGCCGGAGAGAGCAGAGAGGGGCTGTGACTGGGGCTGAAGGAGGGGTAGGAGAATGGAAGCACTGCGACACAGAGAGAGAGAGGTGGAGGGGAGGAGAGGAGGGAATCTTTTGAGGAAAGACGATTGACTGGGAGCCGCTGGGGTGTAAACCTAATATGGGAAACCTAATGAATAATTGATCTCCCTCTTTTTCTGCGGGAACTCATGAGTTCAGAAATGTTGACAGGGCCTTTAAATCCCTCCTCATATTCCCCCAGTCCTCTCTCTGTTCCTTTCCACAAAATCCCCAAAGGCAGCACCTGTCTTTACCTAGTAGTTGGCGAGGACAGACCTGAAAATGGAGGTTCTGTCTAAGGAACTTTGTCCCAGAAAGTGCTGTTGGTTACCGTCTGATATGCCAGTGGTTGTTCTCCTTGTTTTGAATTATTTACTGTTTACCATTTTGAATATTTAAATGGTAGTTATTATTTCGAGGTGAGCGCTGCTTTGCGTGGCTGTGTCTGTTTAAGTATGCCTTTTCTTGCTCTTGCTCTCATTTAAATGGTGTTTGCTTAAGAGCTCTTTAGCCGTTTTTCAGAAGGCAGACTTGAGGGGAAGGCCAGGACTAGGGAGTGCCCGCTCTGTAGCTTAGCTCAAAGGCTTCAATCCCCGTACTTCCTGCCTCAGCCTCAGCTCCATATTGCCTCGCAACGACACCCCAGCTGCAACCAATGAACATTCCAGGCCACTTTTTCCATCATTTCAAATTTCTGCCATAAGCCCTTAAGAGCTACGGGGGCGGGTCCAAATATGGGCAGGATTGTGGAGATGAACTCGCCGTGACCTTTCAAGTGGCCCATGCCGCATGACCTTCTCCAGCCACACTGCCCTGAGGAAGGGGCTTGAAGAATGGCCTTCCTTTCTTTTCTTGGAGCACGCTTAAGCTGGTCGCTTTCATGTCTTTTTTTTTTCACTTGTCTGTTTTGTTTCTTTAATTGTCGTCCCTTCTCTTCTCTTCTCTTGTTCGCTCTGACCCTCTGAAGGATGCAGGACGCGAGGAGCCGAACTGGCCCTGGCCTCCCCCGTCCGCTCACTGCCTCTCCGGCCGCCTGTCATCTTCTGTTCTTCTAATTGGGTTTCAGAGGATTTCAGGGCTGGTGCAGTGGGGTTAGCGGTGGGGTGGTACATGTGCTGGTGGTACTGGGGGTCAGTTTTCCAGGAATGGCCTCATTAGAGGGGCTGAAAACCTGATAAAGATCAAAGCGGGCGTGAACATTTAGAAAAGGATCGGACTGACCAGGGGAAGTGCTGACCTTTGCTGATCCGGCGTGCCCTGCCCGCAACCTGCAGCCAGCTCCAGGTCTCATTGTTCTGCCAGAATGGGGACACGTCTAAACTTCTATCGCTTCCCATCTTTCCCATCTACCTACCTATCGTCGGTCTATTTATGAGTTTCAGAGAGATATTCCAGAATAAAAGAGGGATTCTAGCACTTTCTACGGAAGTGATCTGCTTTTCCCAGCGGAGCCACTAGCTCTGAGACTCTGGAGGCCTTTTTCTGGGTGTTCCATATGTCCCACACAGGAAGGAGCTTTGCTGAAAGAGTTCAGTCTCAGTGTATACAGGTGGAATTAAAGCAAAGAGGCAGGAAGGGGTTCAGTTCGTCCACCTCCTCAGAGCCTAAAGGATTAGAGTCCTCTCACACACATGTGGTATGCCTACACACACACTCTCACAAACACACACCCACACACAAACCACACGCACACACACTCTGGCACTCTCATGTGCACATGTGAACTAAATACACAATCTCAGATCAAACATCATCCCTGACTTCAAACAGATAGAACAGAATGCAATATGCGTCGTTGATCGAGTTCACATAGTGTGTTTCTGATTTACCCTGGTTCTGATTTACCCTGGTCAATGTTTCAGACTTGCTAGGCATTTCCGCTTCAAATGAACTAAAAATCCGTCAACTGCGGATACCTGTACGACTTCAATGTGTTATCAGTTACAGAGGTAAACGTCAGGTCCCATCTGGGCCCTGGTTTATGAACGGAAAAAGTGAAAGACCTATCAGATCTGGCTTCTACAATAAGGGGGAAAAAAGACCTCGGTCTCTCCCCATAGGAGGCCCCACGCTGCTACCAAACTCCCCCCGGACTCCAATTTGCTTAGTGACTTCACCGCTGAAAGAGCGAGAGAGAGAGAGAGGTTAAAGAAAGAAAACAGAAAAAAGAAACAGCAACTGAAGTGAATAATCAACAAGTCTCTCTGCTCAGGGTTTAGCAATCGGTGATGGTTGAAAAGGAGAGGGAAGTTTGTCCCCCTTTCTCCCTCCACCTACAGCATTTCCTCTGCAGAGAAGAGAAAGTAGGGGGAGCTGGGATACGCTGGGTGCCCGGAGGAAGGTGGGGAGGAGGAGGAGTGTGTAAGGAGAGAGGGGGGGCGAGGTTGGGGACGAGAGGGGGGGGGGGCAAGCGTACGTGCCGCACAGAGTGAAGCATTTCAGCGGAGAAAAAGGTGGAGAATAGGGAACAGGATGCTCAGCCCTTGAGGAATGCATACACTCCAGTGATATGTGAATGAGTGAGCGAGTGTGTGTGTGTACGTGTGTGTACTCATCCCGCCCAGTCCCAACCCAGTGATTACACAAGCAGGGAGGAAGAATTAGGGAGAGAGAGAGAGAGAGAGAGAACCACAGAGAAAGAAAAGAGAAAGAGAAAAAGGGAGGGAGGGCGGACGGCAAGAAAGAGGGAAGGGGAAGGGGAACATGAACGACTTGAGCTACTTCTCATTTGGTGCGGAGCCTCGGAAAAGAGATCCTTGTCTGGGCTGAATTAGAGAAACAGGGTGTCAGATTACATCACCATTCCACTGCGCCCTGTTCAGTAAGCAGCCTCGTACACACTCATGGAAGCACACTTTAACACTGAGCCACTGTGGACACACACACACACACACACACACACAGGTACATGACTACAGCCATGACAACCAACTGGAAACCAAAACAAGCTCACAGCAGAGTGAACAGGCATTTCCTGAGTGTATGAAACTTATTTTGTACTTCCCACATTAGCACACAGTCAGTCTGAGGCAAGCCTATACATTAACTCTGTTGTCTGACACAGCTGCTTCTGGTTTCTTTGCCCTTGAGCAGGCCTGAGTCATTACTGGGGCACTGCATCACACATTCATTCCACTACCAACTGGACAGTCAAGTACAGTCAGGGGACCCAGTTGACTAATTGCAGTCTGTGTTCACCCCTTTGTCAGGTGCTCCTAGAAGGTTTTCTACTGTTGTTCCAAACATGAGTAGTCACAGTCTGACGTCACTCTATCAGCTGAACGCAACCCCATCTCACATTTTCCACCCACCACATTGTCCACATTTAACACACACAATCATGCTGCAGTTTATTATTAGCCCCACACGACTCAGTGTGTGAATGGGCTGGAAGATCACGCCGGCTATTTTTTGCGGCAGAAGGCAGGTGGGTGTGCGGTGGGTGGCCAGTGTAGAGGTGAGGAGCACAGGGACGGCCGGCTCCTCTTCCCTCCTCTCCTTTCCTCTGTTTTCTCCATCTCCTCCCCCTCAGAGCTCGTTGGCTCCTGCGTCAGTGCGCCTCGCACTCACTCCACTTGCGTTTGACAAGCCCTGGCCCGTTGTCACGGCAACGAGCGTGAGGGACATATCCAGTCCACACACACCGGCTGCGTCACAGGAATTCCACGGATGCATGTGTGGCGTGAGGTTCCCTGAGATGAGGGTGTGTTGTGTGTTTAAGTGTGTGCGTGTTTGAGTGTGTATTTGTGTGTGTGTGTGTGGGGGGGGGGGGGTGGTGCTGTCACGATCCAGTAGCAAAAGTGGAGTGTGCACAGCAAGACCTGAGACTATGCACACATTCCATAAATACACACAACACACGAATGGGTTCCGGTACATTCTGCGTTGTCTGCCATTGTCTGGCAATCTGTATATGATTTCATTCTGTTTATTGGCGCAACAATTATACATTGAGCAATATTTATTTATTCTAATCTCAGATCATTTATTTTCCTGTAAATTCATCATATGATGGATGTAATACAATTATTACTCAGTCAAATGGCAGAAACATGCAACTTTTTTGTCTATTGTCTTCCTGTCCATCTGTCAAATGGACCTAATTTAGTTGTGTTTGGGTGTGGTGGAAATTTATCTGTAAATGAACCTCACACAATGAAATAATTAAAGTGTCGAATCAATGTAAAACAAACATCTCTTATTTTTGTTTGAGAATGACAAAAACTTGGAGTGGTGGTGGAGAAAGTATGTGTGTGTGTGTGTGTGGGCGCACGCGTGTATGTGCGTGCGTGCGCGGGTGTTTAAAATAAACATGGAGTACAGGGTTGGTTTGAGACCAATAGCATGCAAATTATGGGTAGAGCGTTTCAACCAGAGTAGAGCATGCAAATCTGGCTAAATACCCTATCTTCATGACACGCAGTAGCACTGGCCCATAGGCCTCAGCACACTTTGTCTGGCTCGGCAGAAAAAAAGCATCAGCTGTGAGTGTGTACGTGTGTGAGCATGTGTGTGTGTGTTCACGTGTTTGTATACAGCAGTCCTATCACATTCAGCCCTTACTGGCCTGCACTGATCCTTATCACCGTGCTCCCCTGCGCCTGCCAACTTCCATCTGTCCGTTTCTTTTCAATGTCGCTGTTCCCTCCAATCAAGCGCTTGATTAGGTGGCCAGGCCCTGCCCACCCCGTCAGCACCCCAAATCAATTGTTGCTCTGAGAGCGGAGCAGGAAATGGGTGCATAAGCGCACGTCCGGCGCGCAAGCGGCACAGGCTGCCAGACACTGGGCATGCCGGAGTCTGCACTACAATCTTTTTCAGCAGTGAAGCATGTCACACACGGGACAAGTAGGCAAACACACACACACACACACACATATACACGTGCACGTATACATATACACACAGGCAAGCACATACACACACACACACACACACACAAACACGCACACATCAGGGGTGGTCTCTGATAACCCTACGGAGTACTCTTGATAGTGATCAGATTGGGGAGACTTGCTGGAGTATGGCCCACTTAAACAGACTGCGTAATGAGAAGAAAAAGAGACAGGGACAGCCGTGGTAGTACTCTCCACTCTTAGGTTCCACTGAGAGAAATAAGAGCACAGGAATCATTTTAGTTGACAAAAAGAAAGGGTCAAATTGTTAACAATGATTTTGCTTCCCCACTACAATATGTTAACTTGCCAAATAGCCATCCTAAAAGTAATTGGTTTTATATTTCATAGACAGTCCTGTTTTCAATTCAAACACAGCTGTTTTATAGAATTACCATCTTACAAAGTCATTCAATATTGTGATGTACTTGGACAGACACCAATATAGTTATATAAGTAGGCCTATATATCTATCATGTATTGAGGTAAAAGTGGATGGCAGGAGGTTATCTCTTCAGGATATGGATATGTCAGCTTGAAGCCAAGAAAAAACAACAACATTCTTATCAGAGGTCATAACAGGAGTCCAACCCAATCAGTTCAGTCGGGGAGGACTTATGTTCTTCAATTATGTCCATCAGCACGAGTTTCCTTTGGAAACATATCGTGCGCCTCAAGGATGCGTGCATGGACTTCTCTATAATTTTTTGACCCTGGTAACGGCCATGCGTGTGACACGCAGAAGGCTGTAATTTCTACTGCGTTTCGGGGGGGGCGGCAACCGCAAGGGATTCAGTTAATAGCTTTCTGAGAAAATGCCTTCGTGATGCGGAGGACATACAGAGGGGCTTCTCATGGGTGCACGGACGAATTCCATGTCTTTCATGTGTGACGCTCATCTGTGACTTTCACGCACAGACACGCTCCGAATAATGGCCTCTTTACCCAATCAATCAATTTAGGGTAACTGTGTTAAATAAATTCTAATAAAACAAGTACAAATCCTACCAGGAATGGCTAAATGGCAGGCTGTGTTTCATGATGGATATTAACCCCTGCATTAATCCAAGGGATTGTTTCACAAATTGATATTGTCTCTTGCTTACCCTTACACATAGCCTAACCCTTTTTTCAATTACGCGTAGGCTAATTGGTTTGACATAATTGGGTCGACCAATGTGAAGTTTCTTGCAAAATTACAGACAGCCAAGCTTGGGGGGAAT
The DNA here is from genome assembly GCF_017589495.1 of Alosa alosa. NCBI lineage: Eukaryota > Metazoa > Chordata > Actinopteri > Clupeiformes > Clupeidae > Alosa > Alosa alosa. Next base: position 4,248,449 of record NC_063203.1, on the reverse strand, counting down.
TAACTGATTATGCTATAATCTGTTTAATATCACTGTGGTATTTCCCTCTCAGTGTAGGCTACGTTTGCTTGCTGCGTGACTGCTGTGCGTCAGTCGCACACTCTGCGTGCTCATCTGACAGAGGATTGGCACGACATTCACAACTAAATTCAACTCACAGGGCTTTGGGCTTTGTTCCTCAAACTACAGACTGATTCATCAGATTCCTGACACACACGAGGAACCACACCTTAGCAACGAGTAGGCTAAATACTGAACAGATGATTAATACAATAATTTCCAGTTTATCACATTATTGCCAATTAATCCATTATTTGGGCTAATAGCCTAGATGATGGTCATATATTAGCCTACTTTCGCCAGAGCAAGATTACTCATTTCTTTCCTTGACCAATTGTTTCACAGCCTGTGCGTCATAGCTGCCGCGTTTACCCTAACCTTAACATGATTACAATGCGCAGTCCGATATTACAGCCTTCTCTCACGACTCAGATAAGGTGAAAGCAGGACAGTCACGCAATTGTTATTTACCACAAGGGAAAGGGTACGTGTGAGCCGATATCCCGCCCATAAAGCTTGATTGATTTGTGAGAAGAGGCTTACTCACGCCACGCACTGCAGTGATAGCGTGTAGACAGGCAGACCATTTGCTGGAATTCTCAGGGCGACAAACATGCTCCGGGGGCATTCATGTGTGAAGCTACAGTAGTAGGAAATAAACAAAATGCTTAGGGCATAAGGCGAGATCTGCTAGGTGATAACGAAAATACCCTATAAGCTGTATGACAAATTTGCAAATGTCATTGAACCGTTGTACAGTAGGCTATAGGACATATAAACATCTGTCCAGGGTCTATATTAGCCAACACGTAAGAGGGAAAACTCCATAAAGACGACCCCCCACACACAGACACACACGCATCGCGTGCACACGCAAGCTAACAAAGGCACGCATAAAGTTGGAGAGTGAGAGAAACTGAGAGAGAGAGGGAGACCACAAGCAGGATTCTGTTTGTCTATTTACATTACACACTTCCCCGCACGGCATAGCGTGTCTGAAACCTCGCTGTCCCTCTGGGCACATTGCCTTAAACAGTGTCTGAACTCTGAATTAGGTTAAATAGGCTGGCGTAGGTTATAGTATATCACACGTGTTTAAATTATATTAGGCTTCACTAATCTGCAACATACAGAGAATGGTCTGATAAGGCATAACCTAGAAATCGCTCTGTCTCTCTCTCTCTGTGTCTCACTAGTGTGAGGGGGCAATACAGGCCTACCTAGATTTTGCATATTTCTAAAATGATCATTTAATTTTTTATCAGGGTTTCTTGTGAGGAAATACTCACTTAAATGATCACAAAGGACCTACTCTTTAGAAAAATGTAGAGAGGAAAATAGATTAATTTAATTTTAGCCAATGCAATGCAGCCAATGCATCAGAGCTGTACAAATAGCAGAGTAAACAATGTCCAGAGGCATTTTAGATGCTACACTGTAAAGAGAAAAGTCTGTCCAATTTATCAAATCACATTATGATTATACATAAACCAGTCTAGTTTTGTATGAAACATAACCATTATTATAGCCTAGCCTAGTCAGTTGAAAATCTGTTTATCTGTTTGAAGGTAGCCTAAGGTAAGCCTGTACAAAAGAAGACAATAAATAAGGGGCAGTTACTAAACCACAAAACATGGAATTACAGAAACTCATGTCTCTCTTTAAAACACAATGGCTATTATGTTGAACTGACATATTTAACCACAACAATGAGTTTATCCAACAAAATTAGGCCTATACGTTTGAAACACTTCTGAACCAGGAAGCAATGTGATCGGTGCAGCCAAGATAGCATATTGATGGGTTTCATCAGGTCCCTTTCCACAGGTGTATTAATCAAGCACCATGTAGTCTGCATTCATAATCTGGTGCTTGATTGTATACACCTGAAAGGGACCAGATGAAACCCATGAATAGGCATACTGTATGCAGTCATTCATTGTGTTCGCATAGCCTATGCGTATTTGCAAGAACAGTGAGATAAAAAAAATCAGTGCTGCCAAAAGCTTTCACGTGTTTGTAAGTTATGCTTAGAGACCAGTAGACATTTGAAGCTGGGTTGAATCATTCTTTGAGATGAGCCGCTTTCGTCCCACCATGTGCATTGGATTGAGTAGGCCATGACAGGCTATCAATTCCCAAATGTGCATTTTCCACCATGATGAATGCTTTTGAAAACTGTGACAACTTATTCAGAATTTCATCTTTGAAGACTTTGCAAATTATCTTCTATCCACATTTGACAATGCAATAGCCTACTAATGACCTTTTATGTCATACCTGTAAACATTTAGCTTTCCAAAAGCGGGAGATTTTTTTTCCAAAGCTGCTTGCTGTCAGATTTGGTTCCGAGGGAACAAGTTCAGTGTATCAACAACACTCAATAACAGTTTATGTGATATGTTAATCAATTAAATTCCCAACAATTTCACAGCAGCTAGTTCTGGAGTAGGCCATTCAACTAGCCCGCTTGCTACGACGAGACTCAGGCTGCGCAGCTGGCACCGGCTTCCTTATTTGGGTTTTGGGTTGCCAGGTTTTAGCCTATGACAAAACGGTTGAAATTGAAACTAAGTGATCGTGTATGTGTAGGGTGTATTTCATACACAATCTGGCAACCTGAATGGATCAATGATTTTAAAATGAAGTTTGATGGCCATGTAAATTACGGGAGTTTTCCGGGAGAAATAACAAAACGGAAGGATGCTGAGAGATGACCTTGAAATACGGGATTAACCCGGGAAAAACGGGAGTGTTGACAGGTATGTTTTTTGTGTAGATTATTTCAACTTAATTTAAAGAATTTTGTAGTTGCTCAAATTGGGTCATCACGGCATGACTCTGTTGCCTACCGAATGAGAAATGCTGCATCAATTTTAGACATTTAATTTATGACCAACCGATGTTACAATTAGCCGCAGAATGATTTGACCAGACCGGGCATTGTAAACGCAAAGAGCTTGATATTGTGCTGCACTCACTGCGTCCTGAGCGTTAGCTACGGCGTCTGCGTAAAAAACGTCGTAGTATCCATAGAGATAAATCACGTTTCAGTGTTTGTACTCTGCCTTCAAGACTAACCACTGCAGGAATACATTGTGTGTCAGCATCTTCAGGAATACTATAATGGGTAAGCTTAGGCTGGAGTATCATGTCTGTGAAATGTGTTTTTCTATAGAAAAAGTCCTCCACCGTCGCACAAATCTAACTGTATTTTAACTTTACTAATGGACTTATATTTACTCTGTAAAAACTAAAGAGAGAACTAGAGTGAAGGTTAGCATCTACTTGCTAGCTATGTTGTAAGCCATAAAGTAGCTGAATTTATTAATTCAACGTTGCAACTCACATCAAATAATACTGTAACCTATATCATTTCATAGTGACAAGATTGTCTTTGGATGCATCTTGCGTGAACGGGTGACGTGTTTGTCTTTTTTGTAGGCTACAGTAACATTAGACTAGATATTTTTTCTTATCACAAAACTTTGCAGTAAGTTAAGCAGAATCACCCAGACGCTACAAAAGATTTACCACAATTGAAACGGTCTTTTAGATAATGGAATATGCTGGAGGCCGTTATTAATATTTTTAAACTCGTGAAGTCCGCACGTCTCAGGCCAGAGACGAACAAGTCTATTGGCTTTTCTGTTCGTGAGATTTCCCTTGCATACCCTCTCACTCCATTTAACCTAGTGCATCTGTAAGGGTATGCGTTGTGAGACACGCAGGGGCCGTGATGATGGTCCCATGTGCTAATTATTTTCTCTTTTTACTCAGACAAAACGGGAGACTGGCCTCTGCCTCAACACATTAGTCTAAGCTCATTAATCATTCTGCACAAAACAAACGACTTGAATTTTAGCTGCAACTCACGAATGATTTTACATGTGTTCTCCAGACAACCACAAAAGTTTGTCTTTCTTGTGTCAAATATCTTTCATCATTCAGAGCCTGCCAGCCAATCAGAAGACAAAGAGGAAATGAAGATTCATGTTCCCACATATGCCCTTCCCTTGGAAATACAGCAGGTGAACAGATCCCATGTACCTCATACCCCTGATTGTAAAACAAATAATTGCTGTCCTGGGTTAACATCCTCCTACAACATGGTTATTTCCATGGTAACTATCTCCTTCATGATGATGTGTCATTGAGCAGACTGTAAGCATCCATAGTGCTATGCCATCATTGACTGTACTTGTTTTGTCATGTTGTCATGTGCGCACATCATGACATTGTGGAAAAAGCTATCATAATGATTATCTCAGTCTTCCTCTTAAACTGCGCCAAGCCCCCTCTCTCCTTTTCACTGGCTCTCTTTCTCCCACTCTCTGCACCGATCAGCTTGAAAAATACTGAATGTTCTGAGTGCAGACCCCTGGAGCGAACATTTCAGCACTATTTATCTAGAGAGAGAGAAGACAAGTTAGCTACAGCATGTGCCAGTCCAGGATGAGAAGTGCCACATGCTCAGTTTAAGTGAAGGGCAGCCAAACTTTCGAGGACCCTGTAGCACTTATGCTTAAGAGTTTTGGGGAATTTGACTGCCAGAAATATACCGTGGGTCATCTCTGAGATAGAATTGCTGTCCTTGACATTCAGACATGACAGACAGGGATGTGTCAAGATGCGTGGACAAGAATGCCAGTTTGAAGAGGGGTGGAGTAGCATGTTTTTTTGTGTAATGGAAAAAATTAGATTTCAGTAAATGGTCAACATAAAATATTAACTGTAACTCTAATCTATTAATAACAAAAGCCAGAACGCAGAATTTTACAACAAATGTGTGTTTTTGAAAAGCTAAGCAAAACTGTATACTTTCATACACAAAAACCCCTTGATGTTGATTTGATCACATAATGAAAACATAATGTGAAACATAATGTGGTCAATCATGGTGTGGAAGTACATTAAACTTAATTTAGCCCTGAATGAAACTTCAGACCAGTGCAAAAATTGTTCTAAATTTGCTACTTGCTGTACAAATGGATAACATTGCATGTTCAATGTCCCTGTCTACCTGCCTCATTAATAATTGAGCTTAGGGGAATTGAAGCTGCATTTATGCATTTACTTTGCGTGTTCCGCCTTCAGCCTCCCTCTCTGCACACCTGCCACAAGTAGGTCCACTGAGGCTTTAGGAGACAGAGAAGCATATAGTAACTCTATGTTGTCTGGCGCTGAGGCTTTAGGAGACAGAGAAGCATATAGTAACGCTATGTTGTCTGGCGCCGAGACGGCGGCTGTGTAGGATCATATTCAGGGCAAAGGGTGAATCATCCGAGGTCACAAGATAAAGCCCTCAGTACATGCCAGGTCCGTTTCCCTGGTCCACACAGATCTGTATTTGACTGTGAGGCAAAGCTTCAGTGCAGAGTGGTGAACATTTTGAACTGTACAGGTATTTGTTTTTCCCTCTGCAGTTTGTACACTTTGTTGTGGATGCGTTTCTTTCAGAAGATTGAGCAGTATTGTACTGCCTCTCCCTCTCCCTGTGCAGCAGCATCACAAGCTACCGTTGGTCACTCTCCCTCTTTCTCCCGTAAAACTCAGACAGCCTTCCCCACCGCCCTGCTCCACGCTACAGTTGACCAGTCAGAGTAGGACTTCCAGCCTTTCCCCCAATCCATTTTTGATGAGAGCGTGGCACGCGCCTCCACCAGAGAGGAGATGCGCCATGGAGATCCCACTGTGCCCCACCATGGTGCCCCTCTCTCCTGCCTCTCGCTCTGTAAATAATGGATAGTTTAAAACCAGCCGCATTTTCCGCCTCCACCTCTGGAGGCCTGAGGGATAATGACAGCACATGTGTTGTGTGTTTGCTCTTATTACTGTATCCTCAACGCCCTTAATTTGCCACTTAATCTCGCACTCTTGAAAACTCTTCAATCTTTTCTCCAGTCCCTATGACAGACCAACTTCCTGAGGCTTTGAATGCAGATTGGATGGCTAATGGTTATTGGAAATGCACTTTAGCAATGAGTTGTTGGTGCCTCTGTTTTGATCTACAGGTGTTCTAGCGTGTGATGGCTGCTGTCATCTGTGAATGTAGCTCGAGCGTGTTTTGCTTGAGAGCGGGTTTACGACTGTCGGGGGGGCGCATGCAGACAGACAAGGGTTCATCTCGTGTCAGCTCTCACGCCTCCTCGCAGGGCTGGGCACTCTGGGTCTCGCGTACTTACACACAGACACACAGCCAAAGGTGATTCTTCCCAGCCAGTGCCCTTTTCCGCCTCCCACGCG
>NC_063203.1:4237143-4239643 GCF_017589495.1 Alosa alosa | reverse complement strand
ACTGCACATAGCAGATGTTAAGCTGCTCAGGTGGATGCACTTAAAGTGATACTGGCAGATACATCACAAGCGACAGATCAAAAGACATAAAAAGGAAAAGAGAGATAGAGAGACAGAGGGAGAGAGAGTGTGGAAGAGAGAGATGTAAATATGTGCTTTGCCTCATGCTTTTCCTGGACTGTGGCTGTACTTGTCTTTTGTCAACCAGTTCTTCCTGTGCTGGGTCTGGATGATCTTGTTCCTGTCCTGAGGCCCTGGTGGGGAAGAGAGAGAGTCTTGCCAGTAAAACATGGCCTCATTGGATATTGGAACCTACTGAACGTGAACCTTATGGTGGTGTGGGACAGTTACAGTACATACAGACAGACAGCAGGATTGTGTTTTGGAGAATTTTGTTTTGTTTTGGCTCTTCAGATTTGTCCGTGTTTCTTATTTTGCTAGTGTGGAACACATTATAGAATGATTGAACAAAAAAAAAATGTGAATGTGGAAATAACAACAACATACAAACAGGCAAACAGTGACATTAATTAATGTGTTGTGTGTGTCGCCTGGTGTGCAGACACACATCTGGAAATCTTCGTTGTCATCTCTCTGTGGGAAAGTGACATTCTGACAGACAGTGTTAGGGAAACTGCTTTCAGAATCGAATAGTTAAATCATTGCTGTCCATGAGAAGGAACAGGTGACAAAAACAATGCCATTTAATACATTTACATTCTTTTGTGTTATTACCTGCACCTGGAAAGGACAAATTATATCAGTATTACTCCTAGTAACAATAGTAATACCAGTAATAATGGTAAAACAAAAAATTATTTCATGCTGAGTAAAAGTAGGCTATTATATACTGGGAAATATCACTAATGGTCTTCATGAATATTTCAGAGGTTCTAAAACCTAGAGCTAGGTACATATTTAGTTGTTCTAGGTTTTTGAGTTTTTGATTATAGAGAGACAAAGAATCTGCCCATTTGGTCCCAAATGGCATACTCCTAGATATGTGTTGTTAGGCAGGCTAAAAAAATGATCTTTGGTTGATAAACCCAACTGTTTCCTTAGCAACAGGCACAGTCTTTGTGTCCTGTCATACAACAGGGGGGACAGTACAAGCCTCTGTTATCGATTGCCACTGTGAGTGTGATTGAAGAAGTCAATACCTAAAAGTGGAGTTTATGTGCAACTAAAGTCTGTTAAAGTAGAAAGGAATTTAACTCAGGCAGCTTAATGTATTTTAATTTAGCCCTAGTAACTGAAAAGGGGAATACGCAGCTTCTTATATTAAAAGACACAAACAAATAAAACATAAATTCAGATTGTGTTGTAGTATTGTAGTATAATGTAGTAAACGTATAGTACCTATATAATCCATATGTCAGGTGTGTGTGTGATCTGTGTTTGAGTGTGGTGTTCTCTGCAGATGGAGCGCAGTGAGACGGAGTGCCAGTACTGCGGCGTGAGCTACCTGATCCTGCACGAGTTCCAGCGGCTGCAGCAGAGGCTGGCCGAGGCCGAGCGAAGCCTGGACGAGCTGAGGGGCGCCGCGGAGCGCGAGAGGAGGCTGAGGACCGAGCTGGAGGAGGCCACCGCCACACACAGCCTGCTGCAGGACAGGTAGGGGCCACACACACACAGCCTGCTGAAGGACAGGTAGGGGCCACACACACACAGCCTGCTGCAGGACAGGTAGGGGCCTCACACACACACAGCCTGCTCCAGGACAGGTAGGGGCCACCGCCACACACAGCCTGCTGCAGGACAGGTAGGGGCCTCACACACACACACACACAGCCTGCTGAAGGACAGGTAGGGGCCTCACACACACACACAGCCTGCTGCAGGACAGGTAGGGGCCTCACACACACACACAGCCTGCTGCAGGACAGGTAGGGGCCACACACACACAGCCTGCTGCAGGACAGGTAGGGGCCACACACAGGGAGCCTGGAGTTGGCCAGCTTCCAGGTCATCATATAGACCAGTGGTCGCCAACCCGTCGATCGCGATCGACCTGTAGATCTTTAGGACTTGCCCAGTAGATCCCGAGAATAACAGGAAAAATAAAAACAGTCACCAAATTCTTGCATGGTTGCCAACGTTTACAGGCTCTAAAAATCAGCGCGGGATTGCGGGTATAGCGCATGATTTATTCAAGACCCGCAACTCTAGCCATCATAATGCGCAGAAATTCCTGCACATATTTTACAGCTGTTCGATAACGTTAATCTAATAATGGAGCCGGGCGTGAATGCGGGACCGGACGGACCAACTTCTGACTTGAACCGAACGTAACCCCATGCAGACACATACACGCGCACAGCACCACTTTGCAGGTGCGCTCTCTCTTTCTCGCAACAGGACTTCTCACTGCTGAAGTCAAATTATGCTAGGTGCTTCTACATTAACTGCTAACTGACAGAAAAAGAAAACGAATGTTTAGCGATCAGGAACTGTCAGGAATTTGTTCTCCATTTGAAGAATGCAATCGATCACGTACGTG
>NC_063203.1:4194643-4232143 GCF_017589495.1 Alosa alosa | reverse complement strand
GGTGGGTTGTACGGCGTGGCACATGAGAAGTCCATGACAGCACTATGCTATAGCAGCATAACTAAGGCATGGTGAGGGGTAGTCAACACCAGCGCAGGTATGGTCAGTGACCACCATCTCACGCGCAACTGGGGTGCCAGTCACATGAGGACTCAGCAGGGTGGTCCATTCCAAAATCCCCGAGATGAGTGAAGTTCCACACCGCACCATACCTAACTATGGGAGGCAGTAAAGAGGTATGTTTTAAGTCTAGACTTAAAAATAGGAAGAGTGTCTGCTAATCGAATTGAGGAGAGTAGATTATTCCAGAGGAGGGGTGCGCGATAGCTAATAGCTCTGCCACCTACTGTCGTTTTTGAGATTCTTGGAATTACAAGAAGGCCAGTATTCTGTGATCGTAGCGGTCTGGGCGATTTATATGAGACTAGGAGATTTTTAATATATTCTGGTGCCTGGCCATTAATGGCTTTGTACGTTAGAAGTAATACTTTGAAGTCAATGCGACTTTTAACAGGCAGCCAATGTAGAGATGCCATATTTTTTAGTTCTAGTGAGTGTGCGAGCAGCTGCATTTTGTATAAGCGGTAAGCTCTTTAGACAGGTGTTATTGCAGCCAGCATACAGAGCGTTGCATAATCAATCCTTGAGGTTACAAAAGCATGGATTAATTTTTCAGTGTCTGGTAAGGATAAAGGACTTCCTTATCTTTGAAATGTTCCTTAAGTGATAGAATGAAGTTTTGGTAATCTGTTTTATGTGATTTCTGTCAGGTCCATTAAGTCAAGAACAAGACAGGCAATAAAAATTCTTTAGGAAATTTTATTGAATATATTACAAATTAAATTTGGCGGTATGGCTCTGCTCAGAGGGGTCCCCAGACCTTTCATGAGCACCATGAAAGAGCAGTGAGCCTGGGGACAGCAGCAGCATTAGGGGGCGCTCACACAGTTTAACACTGAGCGAGCTAAACTATTCCCCCATATGAACAGAGCAGCAACCATGACATAAAAGTCTAAGCCATGTTATACACGACAGGGTGGAGCAGGGGAGGAGGTGGGTTGCATAAATGCGAGCAGCAAGCAGTTAGGAATAACTAAAGCAGCTTTAAATAAAAGCCCTGTTTGGATGTAGCCATTTAGAAGCGAGGGGAGTGCGAAGGGAGTTGACAGCTGATAAGCTGACGCCCATAGCGCTTAGCAGCGCCTTGACTACTTGGCCTGCCAGAATTGACGCTGACGCTCAATTACTTAGTGATAGGTCTTGGTCAATTGTAACTCCTAAATTTTTAACACTTGTGGATGAGGATAGTCGAAGATCAGTAAATGTAGCCTGTGATGAGGATAGGATATCCCTCATCTTTTTAGGACCTACAACCATGACTTCTGTTTTGTCGGAGTTCAAAAGCAGGAAATTATTTGTCATCCATGTCTTTATATCTCTTATACATGTGTCAAGTTTGGCTAACGGAGTTAATTCGTCAGGATTTACGGAAAGGTATACCGTATTTTCCGGACTATAAGTCGCTCCGGAGTATACATGTAAGTCGCATTAGTCAAAAAATGCGTCATGAACAGGGAAAAAACATATATAAGTCGCACTGGACTATAAGTCGCATTTATTTAGAAATGTATTTCACAAAATCAAAAACCAAAAACAGAGACTATGTAACTGGACTATTGAGGCCAAAAAGATTAATGTTAATGAAGACGAAGGAGTGAAGGCAGCCAAGAGGAGGGCCGGAAGGTGTAATTGTAAAGCAAAAGATTCACTGAAATAAAATGCCATGTGGTACACCAAAATTTAGCTAAAATGTGGAGAATACAATGCAATCAAGCATTTTGGGCAATGTGGAGTCACAAGCTGGCAGCAGATTAAATGTTCATTAGAGAAGAGAAAAGATGGTTTTAAAAGGGGCGTGACCCGAAGCAAGCCAGGCATAGACCTATAGGCCCGAAGGTAATTGTAAAGCAATTTACAAAAGATTCACTGAACAAAAATGCTGATATAGTGCATGAAAATTTAGCTAAAAATGTGGAGAATGCAATGCAATCAAGCATTTTGGGCAATGTGGAGTCACAAGCTGGCAGCAGATTAAATGCTCACGAGAGATAAATAGAGCGGTTTTAAAAGGACATGACCAAAGCGCAAACCAGGCGATCGGCCTATAGGCCCGACAGTAATTGTAAAGCAATTTACAAAAGATTCACTGAACAAAAATGTTGATGTGGTACATGAATAATTTAGCTACAAATGTAGAGAATGCAATTCAATCAAGCATTTTGGGCGATGTGGAGTGAGAAGCCGGCAGCAGATTAAATGCCCACGAGAGAGAAAAAGATACAGTTTTAAAAAGAAGTGCACAGACCAATTTTATGAGTTAAATTGAAACAAAATTATTACTGGCCTTTATTTGTCTGAATCTGAGGCCCGGCTATAAACAATAATTTGAGGCTTTAGGTATGCACATGTGCTTCAGGCATAGCCTATCTAATCTCTGACTGAAAGTGCACAGAACTTGTGCATTTGAGAGCGCTCTCTCGCGGCTAGACAGTTATGTTTCATGTAGGGTTCATGTCAGTTAATATGAATTAACATTTAAAAACATGTTCAATTATATATTTTTTCATATATAAGTCGCACCTGACTATAAGTCGCAGGGCCAGCCAAACTATGAAAAAAAGTGTGACTTATAGTCCGGAAAATACGGTAGTTGTGTATCGTCTGCATAAGAATGAAATTTAATGCCATGTTTCCTAATTTCAGAGCCTAGGGGAAGCATATAGAGACAAAATAACAGGGGCCCTAGTACTGAGCCTTGAGGCACCCCATATTTTACCATAGTCTGGATAGACGGTTTATTGTGGACTTGTAAAATTGTCTGCGGTTAGAAAGGTATGATCTAAACCAAGCGAGTGCTGAGTCTTTAATGCCTATCAAATGTTCAAGCCTGTGAAGTAGTATGTCATGGTCTATGGTGTCGAAGGCAGCACTGAGGTCCAGGAGGACTAAAATTGATATATATCCATTATCGGCAGCAATGAGGAGGTCATTAAAAACTTTAACTAAGGCTGATTCAGTACTGTGGTGAGCTCTGAAACCAGACTGATATAATTCTTCGATTTTATTCATATGTAAGAAGGCACTAATTTGTTTGGACACTATTTTTCTAGTATTTTCGACAGAAAAGGGAGATTAGATATAGGCCTATAGTTGGCCAGGCTGTTAGGTGAGGAAAAAATGGATCTTTTGAGGGGCAAGATCGCCTAGAGTGCACAGGCCAATTGGGTCGGAGCAGACTGGGGCTTGGTGTGAGGGAAAACCTGTCTTGTGCTGGAGGGTAGTTGTGTGTTATATGGGAGGGGAAAAAATTAAAGAAATAAAAAAAGTTTAGGGTTAGGAATTGGGACTGGGTTAAGGTTAGGAGTTGGGATAGGGGGAGGGGTTAGGATAAGGACTGGGGAAGGGTTGGAGTTAGAGAATGGGGCTGGGGGAAGGGGTTAGGGTTAGGGATTATGCTCTCCTTCTTTGCGCTGTGCTCCAGCCAGGGTTGCTCTCAAGGCCACAAATGCCAAGGTTAGTGGTGTTATGAACCTGAAAATGGCCAACTAAAAGGGTTGTACGTGTGTTCCGGGAAATACTGTAAAGATGTTGTTTGAGTCTGGTGCAGATCGTGTTACCTGTTTCCCCAATATACAGTAGGTGGCATTTGTGACATGTAATGATGTAAACTGCATTAGTGGTGTCCAGTGTAAGGGGTGTGTTTGGGGCTGTGCAATGGGAATGGAAGTTGGTAATGAACTGTTGGGGCTTGAAGAAGGAATCATGTGGGAGGGGCTGTGGAGGGGGTTTCCTGAAGAACCGTGACCTGATAAGTTTATCCTGTAAGTTATGGTTCTTGCGTAAAGCTGAAATGATTCTGTGGTGTTGAAAGGTGGGGTGAGAAGATTGGAGGTGCGTGAAGTGTTGTTTGAAAGTGTAATGTAAGTGTGTTGTGGAATGTGAGAAGGTTGTGATAAGGCGGATGATGGATTTTGGATGGGGTTCTGAGGTGGATTCAGCGGTGTCCATAGTGTGGTTTAGGATAGGGGGATCAGGGCTAGGGGTTAATGATTGTGTGTTAGAATGTGTGTGGTGTGGTGATCTGTTAGAGTGAGTGGGAGCAAGAAGATGTAGAGTATCTGTTTTGATTTTGCTTAAAAATCTTTTTGAGTAACCACGTACACGGAGGACTGTAAAGAGTGTTGCTATCGCTTCCTGGAGGTCGGTTGGGAAACTGCAGATGCGATGGAATCTTATGATTTGAGATTTGATGATTGCTCGGAAGGTGTGTTTTGGGTGGTAGAAGGCTACTATGAAGCCAGCAACATTCACTTCTCTAACATTTAAAGGTAAAGATAAAGGGTAGCCTACAGCGGTTGCACGGTTACATTCTCATTCTGTCACCTCGTGACAGCCTGCAGCCTACAGTCATTCACTTCTAAGCATTTATTTAACATGACTACTAAGATAACATTAGGCCTATGTGTATTTGTAGGTATGTGATATAATACTTTCCCATCGATAAAATTTCCATGAATATAAGCATCTAGTTTGCACTAGAAAGGCTTATGTGATCGGTTGATAACAACTTGCCGAGAACCTAGCGAACTGTTTGACTCGTGTGCCAGCCACGGTTACGAGGCCCAGAGAACCTAGCGAACTGTTTGACTCGTTTCGCAGCCACGGTTATGAGGCCCAGAGCCATACAGGCTCATCATAGTTTGACTGATTATACTACCACTCCAGTAGAGGCGCTAATACGCGATACGATGAAAGAGTAGCGACGAGAACACTCGAGCACAGCCAATCAAGCCAGTGTTGCTCTTTATGTGAAAACGAATGAAATGTGAAAACGGAACAGTGAGTCGGTTTTTGACGTTTGGCACTCGATTCTCCCGGCTCAGTGACACAAATCGGGTTATTTAACCGACACTTCGGTCAGTTCATCAACACTAACAGGAAGTGACGCGAATCGCTTACCCCCTTACCCGCTTATCCCTGCGTTCCTGTTCTCCTCGTTAAAGGCCTGAGGTGGGTGCCTAAAGGCAGGGTTAGAGGTCGCTTGGCCATAATGAGGCCGTTTGACGGCATGTGGAGGGTAATTCTGTTTGACACCAGTTTGACTCCAGTTCACGTGTGTGCACCAGCTCGGGCCTTCCGCGTTTAGCGGCGTTTAGCAACTCGCCTGCCGAGCTGTTTGAATGGGCTGGACTCTGCTCTGGGATGCTCGGCGCCTCAGGGGATGGGGGAGGTCTGTGGGATTTCTGCGTGAGAGTCTTCCAGGATGATCCCACTGTATTGTGCAAATGTGGAAGACAAAGTTCACTCCCTTGTGTTGCCTAAGCTCTCATGTTGAAATAATTACAATTCCCACATGCCGTAGAATAGATCATTTGTATGTGTCTTTTCAGTGTGTTACAGTCATTGGTAATGACTGTGTACATAAGCATGCGTTTGTGTGTGTATTGTGTGAAACATTATCTAGTGTGAAAATAAAGGTTATTCAGCAGGTTGGAACAGGTTGTTGAGAGCAGCATCTAGGAATGTTATCTTTCTGCGAGCAGCCAAGGGTTCCTTTCATAAGATACAGTCTTAATGACCAAAGGGCTCACACACAAATCATCCATGCACACACAAGCCCCACACTCACAAATACAACAAGCACATACACACTGACTGACATACCCTTTCATAAATTGTGATATATTTTACACACACACACACACACATACACACACACACACACACACATACACACACACATATACCCACACATACACACACACACACACACACACACACACACATACACACACACACACACACACACACACACACACACATATACCCACACACACACACACACATATACACACACACACACAAACACACACACATACAAACACACACACACACACACATATACACACACACACACACACACACACACACATATACACACACACACACACACACACACACACAGCACACACTCCCCCTCCCTGTGTGTGTGCCTTTCTAGTGTGGTGTGCACCTGCAGGATAATTACCACTATCAGTCCCTGCGATGTTCCTCCCTCCCACACTTGTCAATGGCAGAGTGTTAGCATTGCATGCGCCATATGTCATGCAGCTCCGCTTATGTCTGGCTCCGCTGGAACATGACAACTTCTGTGAGGCCTGTCAGTAGGCAGCGACGGAAATGTAGTGTAAGGGGGTGTGAGTTGGGGGTTTATGTGGTGGAAGTGTGAGGATGATCATTTGATTATTCAGTGATTCGACTGTTTTTCTTCGTCTGCATGGTTGTTACTGTTAGCAACCATACAAACAAAGAAAGAGAAACTGTAGACACTCCTCTGGCAGGGAACTGTGGGTCTGTGTAGGTTTGTGTGTGCGTGCATTCGTGTGTGTGTGTCTGTCTGTCTCTGTGTGTTTGTGTGGGTTTGTGTGTGCGTGCATGTGTGTGTGTGTTTGTGTCTGTCTGTCTCTGTGTTTAGCAGAGCTCACGTCAATGCACACATAGTTACTTACTTTATCTCCTGAAAAGAGCTCATGCATGCAATGCTTTGCAGAGAAGGGGCTATCATGTATCATAATCCAATGAATAGCTCAGCAATACACAGTGACATGTAGAGGGGACACACAGAGGCACATTGTTCACAAGTGCTAGTTTCACCACACACACAAACGTGTGCTCACACAGGCACCCTCACACACACACCACGACCCTGCTGCTGTGTTGCATGCACTTGATCAGCTGTGCATGCGCATACGGTTCTGCCAGGGGAGACAAGGGAGGAAACCCCATTAGCAGCTGCTGCCGGTCTGCGCACCTGACTCACAGTGTTCTGTTTCCACAGGAAGGGCTGGAGATGAATCAATACTTTTCTCGGTGCATGGATTACTTTATCTGTGCACCATTTTCCACATCACGTTTCACGCATGCATTCGATAGCCCACAGATCTCTCAAGAGGAATAAATCAGGAGCTCTTAGTTTGAGAGGTTCCTTAAAAGGTCTTCTTCACAATATGCATTCATAATACAACTTCACATAGAATGTTTTCTATGAATCACTCTTTTATGAAGAGTTTTCTTATCATATGTGACTTTTGGCTCCTAAAAAATCCTAAAAACACTATTTCATTTTGTAAATACTCATATTAACCTTGACTCACATTAAAATTAATATTTGATATGATTATGTATTTATGACTGTTACTTCAGCAGACTGTACTTATGCCGTATGATGTTACTAAGCACTGTAGAAAATCCATCAGACAAAGTGCTCTGAGAATCTCGAGAGCTGAGACCACATTATTGAGGCTGAGCCGACCTAAGTGGGATTCTAGAGAAGCATGGCAACAGCCACAATAATAACAGCAAACACCAGCAGCAGACAGCAGCAGCAGCAGCCATGGCAGAAATGGTTCCAGGCATTCCTCCCCGGGCCAGGCCGCAGTAACCTGTGCAGAGCCTCCTGCTGCGTGTGTTGGCGGGGAAGGAAACGTGCCGCGCTGATGCATATGATTTCCATATTTCTGCCAGACGGGGCCTCGGACTTACACGGCACACTGGGAACTTGTAAAAAGCCTGGGAAGGAATGTGTGTGTGTGTGTGTGAGAGAGTGTTTCTGTGTGTGTGAGGAGGAACGACAGATTAGAGGAGTTTGCATCTCCAGGTCCCATAATTTGACTACTTAGGCATGTGTGTGGTGGTGAGTGTCAGGTTGTGTGTGTGTGTGTGTGCGCGTGCATGCGTGCTTCATGCTTCAATGGGTCTGTCTGCCATCTCTGTGTTTGTGTTTATCTCATCATGTTTTTGTTTTATGTTGTTTGGTTACCATGACTGATGCCATAGCAATGACTGTAATTATCCCAATAACACAGGGAGCCATACGCAGGATGCACACTCCACACACTCCACGCACATGCACACACACAAGCACACACACACACACACACACACACACACACACACACACACACACACACCAGACATACATGCACACACACTCTATAGCTATTTGTTCTTACTGTGTGTACTGTAATGTTTGCAATTTTAAATTCCCTGCACTGACACAGATTATGATCTCTCTCTGCTGTTTACTAATGGAAGAACTAATTTACCAATTCCTCTGTGAACTCTCAGTTGCACTCACTCCCAGTCTCAAATAATGAAAAATAAATTGCTGAAGGCCTTTGGCTGCTTAAGACAGTAGAGAACAAGAAATGAAAAGAGTGGATTTGATATAAGGCTTGTTAACAGAGTGCTTCATTAGACATGCCTTTTCTCTCATCAGTGTGTGGGATGTGAGGCGGAGGTTCCACAATGATATATTTGCTGGGAAGTCATGGTGTGTCTTTGGTGTGTCTGGGGCTTCCGTGTGACACTCTGTCGGGGCTGGTTGGCAACCGCCGCTGATCCCAGCCTTGAATTTGCCTCAGCTTTTTGTAGCGTGGACGGCCTCCTGATCAAAACCGGGCTTGTGAGAGTCTGAGCTGTTTGATGGATGGAGCAGCACAGAGGGAAATATGGCTTAGATCTGAGATGCAAAGCTGTGGAAGGTTGTAGACTGTTCAGAGCAGTGGTGTTGATTTAGGAAAGTCCCCACTAGTATGGACAAATGTAGTATTGGTAATGCAATCAAACTTAATGGAACCAATTTGGGAACTTTTGAGGGGTTTTGGGATTTTGTGTGCTTGTGAGAGCTCAAAATAAGCGAGCATCTGAGCACTTGTCCACAGAAAAAAAACAAGAACTCTTTTCCCTGCTAACCTATACGGTAAGGCATCTTTTCCCCTGATTAGGTGAGCACGCCACGCTGCTGACAAGCATGACTGGATCAGCGTGTCAGCTGGACGGGCTCTGTCGGGGCTCTGCTGGCTGCGTCTCTTGAGACTTTCATTTTCCTCACAGTTTGAAACCGAGAGCATCGTGTGACGTCAACCAGTCAACAAAACCCCACAGCCCACCGGAGAAGAAAGAGAGGTGCTGTTTGGGCGGCTATCAGCTCGTTTTCCAAGACAAGTGTGATGGCTGCGATGATGATCGGGCTGATTGTGATGATGACGATGGTTGTTGTGGACATATGTTAGTTTTTGTGTCTTCAGAAGGCAAGCATGCACTTAATGATGCTAACCTTCTTTATTTTATGTGGGTGTGTTTGTGTTTGTGTGAGAAAGACAGAGAGAGTTGTGTGTGTGTGCGCGCGCGTGTGTGTGTGTGTGTGTGTGTGTGTGTGTGTAGTAGGGAGTGTTCCTCCTGCCCCCTCCGCAGGCTGGCTTTTCTCTGATCTGGCTTTGTGACCACTGGGGACAGATGGGAAAGCAGTGGGAGTCTGGAGCAGGAACACATGCAGACTCTCTCACACACACACACACACACACACACACACACACACACACACACACACAGACACAGACACGCAGATATATATATATACACACACATTCTTTACCACGCAGACACACCTTTCATGCGAGCATGCGACAGATTCACACAAACTGTCCGAAGGACACGCAAGCACGCCACGGTTATTCACTCACACACACACACACACACACACACACACACACACACACGCACACACACACACGCACACACACACACACACACACACACGCACCACAATCAACACGAAGAGGAGGATGAGGCATACTCAGACAGATTTGTTCATCCACACACTCACACACACACACACACACTCACACACAAACAGAAAAAAAAAAAAACATTCTCTCAGTCAAGCACGTAATCTTTCCCCAGACTAATTCAGAAGCCAGACCAATTCACACAGTGACACAGTCACGCTCATGGTTAGATGCACACTTCACTCACACAACAACACACACACACACATACACACACACACACATACACACACACAGATTGCCAGTTTGTCCTTAGTCTGGGGTTCCTCAGATAATCCTGATGTCCTAATGTAAAGTCCAGCATGCCGTAATGATACAATAGTTCTGTAAGCGTCTCCAGGTCTGGCCAAGGAACTGTGTGTGTGTGTGTGAGTGTGCGTGCATGTGATTGTGTAAGCTGATGTTCGCCTGCGGAGCAGGCTTTAATGAGGGCACAGGCTTGTAAGCTGCTGGCTCACGCTCATGAGTGTGTGTGTCTGTGTGTGTGTGTGCTGTGGGAGAGAGGCACAGACGCCGGGACATAGTCTGTGTGTTTGTCTGCCTGTGTGCGTGCGAGATATGCGTATGTGTACAGCCATATGTATATGTGTGTGTGTGTGTGTATGTGTGCGTGTGAGTGTCTATACAGCCATTTGTGTGTGTGAGTGTGTTAGTGTATCGTGGGGGGAGCATATGAATGGACAGTCCTCCGGCGCTCTGCTTCTCTCCGCTCCACTCAACTCAGCCCGGTGCCATGTGTCCATATGGCGGGTGAGGTAACAGCAGTCTAGCAGGGCCTCCTCCGCCCCTAGCTTAATGTATGGAGTCATGATACTATAGCGCTATAAGCTGCTGGTGAGTGCATGTGAGTCTTAATTAAACAGAAGGTCTCTAAGCCCCCCCCCATAAGCCCTCACAGTACTGTACCTGCCTGTGTGGTGGAGTACTACACACAGGCAATCTGATGCTGCCAATCGAGCCAGGCTGGAATGGAAACTGATGATGACGTGAAAAGAAGAATCAGGTCAAATGTGTGTGTGTGTGTGTTTATGTTAATTGAGGAGTCATCTTTTAATTGGCTCTTCGATAGCTCCGAGTCAGTTGTAAAATGGAGTGAAGGGGGGCGCAGGCACTCCAGGCTGTAGATGTGGGTACAGTTATGTGTGCGGCTCTCTGTACACATGTTCAGCACAGAGACAGCATCAGCAGTGGTGGCTTGACTGATGGCTTGTTTGACTCTGATGGTGACACTCTCCTCTCGCCTGTCCACTGCACTGTCCCTCTGTTGATGTCCTATAATGGTGGGGTTTGGGGGGCCTGAGCGGTCTGTCTGGGCCCATCTTAGCGCTCTCTGTGTCTGAAGTCAGTGCTCCCCTACAGACGAGAATGGAGGAAGAAGAGAAAGTGTTTTTGTTTGGCCGGGTGGTCATGTGATAAGCTCCTTTGGTAAACACAGGGCCTACAACTGCAGTTTCCTTAAGACTACGCAGATGTTTTACGTGACTGGAAGTGTTTTATGCTATTGGAATTATGGTAGCATGAAACATTATGGTAACGTGACTTAAAATAAAGCATTCTGGGATATGGTCTTTTGGCCTCGGAGCCTTTCACTCAGCTTTTATCCTCCACCGCCTTTGTGAGATTATTTTGGGGTGTTTTTATGTACTGAGTGTGAGCCTCTGCGTGTGTGTTTGTTTCTGCCCAAGTGTGGCTGTGAGTCTCTCCTTCTCTTTTTCACGGACGCCATACACTCCACATCAGTGCACATGACCGCAGCATAAAAGCGCTGTGTGGATATGATTAAAGCGCTGAGAAGGCCACTACTCTTTATAGATAGAGGAAGCATGAGCTCACAGGCAGAGAGCACCACACGCCGACAGGCTCTCTCTCTCTCTCTCTCTCTCTCTGTCTCTCTCTCTCTGTCTCTGAAGAAGAGAGGGATGGAGGGAGGCGGACCCCTCGCAGCTGAGCTGGAAGAGAGTGCGATTCACGTGGCCCTATGTTTCACCACATGGAGCAAGAGAGCAAAGGACTTCCAGGAAAAAATGCAAAAGGAAAAAAGTTAATATTTCTCTGTCAGTGCCACTTTCTCAATCTCCTCGCCTCTTTTCCCCTCGCTCCACTTCTGTTTCGGAGACGGCTGACAGAAAAATAGGACATACAGACTCTGGCTTTTCCCTCTTCCCTCTGTTCCTTGTTCTTTCTCACGCTCAGGCGGAACCCTAATGCACACACATTTACACGCACCTGGCCTCTACGTTAATTTAGGAGAACAACTCCTTTGTTGATGTCAGCAAGTTACAGTTAAATGAGGAGAAAAAAAAAAAACATGAAGAAAATGAGTCCCAGCTGAGCAAGTGTGAAACATGCCTACTTACAGTAGCTACAGTAGATAAAGGCCAGACAGGGGACATGCTGTGGGTTTGGAAGTGATTGACAGCGCCATTGCAGTAAATAGAGATGTGTTTTGGAGAGAGGCCGTGAGCTAGAGAGAAAGTGTGTCATTTTATTTCTGGAAAGTTGATGTGGTGATGAGTAGTTTTTCCAAAGCACGCATCATTCAGGGAACTTATGAACGACTTGCCTTGATAATTACCGTGTTCCATCTTCCTTCCTGACTTCTTGTTCCTCCCCCTGCTCTCTTTCTCTCTCCTCTCCCTCCCTCTGTCCCTGTCATTGTTTCTCTCTCTCTCTCTCTCTCTCCCTCCCTCGCTCTCTTGTCCTGTTAGGGAGAGGATTCTGGGCCAACAGCTGGCTGAGGTGACGCAAGCGCTGGAGCTGGTGAGAGGTGAGCGGGATCTCCACCATAGACAGCTGGACCACGAGCAGGCCCAACGACGGACACTCAGGTATGTGTGTTTGTGTGTGTGTGTGTGTGTGTGAGAGAGAGTGAGAGACTGTCTGTCTGGCGTGATGTGTCCACAGTAGCATCTGTGCTAATGGCATGACAGGAAAAGCACAGATGGGAAACAACTATGTGTGCATGTGTTATGTGTGTGTGTGCGTGTGTGTGTGTGTGTGCATGTGTTATGTGTGTGTGTGTGTGTGTGTGTGTGTGTGTGTGTGTGTGTGTTTGTGTGTGTGCATGTGTTATGTGTGTGTGTGTGTGCGTGTGTGTAGGGACCAGAGAAAACACCCTATCGTGGTAAGCATCCACACTGCTTTCCCACTCCATTCCATGTGAATAAGCAGGGACAAAACACAAAGACTTTTCCATGGCTTGCTAAGCGGAAAGTGGGCTGGTGCCAAGGCCACAGCCCTGGCCACGCTGCGCTCCGTGTCAGCTGCTGGCCACTCACTTGGGGAGGTAAACAATGGCTTGCGTGGCATGATTGAGTGTGTCTGACGGTAGGAAAAGCAGCGAGTATCTGTTTGAATTATGACTGGGTGGACTGGAAAATGATCTGGTACAAAAACACCTGTGCTAGCCCGCCTTGTCCCAATATAGCTGTCAACACTGGGCACATGCACGGCATTCTGAGCAAACAGGCCATTTTAGAGGATGAGGGGAGTGGTTGTGTGGACTACATACAAGTGTGTACTGGATACATGCGAGTGTGTTGTGTGAATGAGTGAGTGAGTGTGTGTGTGTGTGTGTGTGTGTGTGTGTGAGTGAGAGTGTGTGTGTTTGTATGTGGCAGTACATGTGTGCTTACATGTTTGTATTTGTTGTCGTTATTAAATCCCTCAGTAAACAGCACTTGTGAGCATGTGAGGCTTTGCAGCAATCGGATGTCAGTTCACCAATAAGACGCACACTGAGACAGTGACTTAGGGCTTATATCTCCCATACTTCTCTGCCATTCCACTGATTAATGTTGTCTGATGGAAAAACACATGTGCCCCCCCTTCTCCCTCTCTCTCCCTCTCTCTGTCTCTCTTTCTCTCACACACACATACAAACACACCTTTCTGTGCTTGTTTCCATGCTTTTCCACAGAGAGACATATTAGTCTTTCTGGTTTTATTTGTTCTCTCCCACCTGCACAAGGCCAGATAAATATGGAGCGCTGCGTGAGAAACGAGGGAAACAGGAGAGCGCGAGAGGAATGGAAAATGAAGGCAGATGTCTGGAGAGGTGTAATAAGGGGAATCATAGCAGACAGAGAGACCTACTTGCCCCTGTGACACTTGTCATCTCTCGAACGCTCAAGATGAATAATGAAGTTGCTTTTGCGTTATGGGCGAGTGGAGGCCGCTCTGACTTGATGGGCCGTCAAGACTGCATTCCTGGAGTTACTCAATGTTCTATTCCGTGTTCTCGATTCACCCTCTCAGACCCGGCTGGCAGAGGCAGTAATGTTTTATGGTGCCTCAAATTATTCGCTTACTTTTTCCTTTCTATTCGTCTCGAGCTGTCTTTCTCTCTCTCTCTTTCTTTCGTTTGACCTCTTTTGCACAGCTGACAAGGCCACTGGTGGAGATTCAGAAAGAGAGGGAGAGAGAAAGGGAAAGAGAGAAGGAGAAAGAGAGAAAGGGAGAGAGAGAGAAGGAGAAAGAGAGAAAGCCCTAGGGGGGTCACAGTGCCATGATTGCAGAAATGTGGTGTAATTTTATGTGCCCTCTAGTTTAATCCAGACCCCCGCCCCCATCCTCACCCCCCTGAGTTTCTTATCTATCTGACTCCAGCCTCACCTCAAAGCACATGGAGAAGCCTGAGATGAAACATGTCAACACTCACGAGGACTCATCTCCCTCTCACCCTGCTAGGACTTCAGCTACATCAGCCTTCAACATTCTCCAGCCTTCCACATTCTCTGTGCATGCATGTGCATGTGCGTGTGTGTGGATTGTATGCGTGTTGGGATAGCTAGCCATCGCGTGAGGTCTAGCACTCAGACAAATCAGAGGTGATTGCAGGCTACTCCCCAGCAGTTTGCAGCTTGTGGCTTCATTAAGCTGTGCGTGTGTGTCTGTGTCTGTGTGTGTGTCTGTGTAGAATCTCCTGCATGGAACTGGGAGAGGTAGAATAGGAAAGACTGACGAACAGACAGAGTGAGGGTAGACAGACAGAATGACAGAAAGACGTGCAGACATACAGACGTGCAGACAGACAGAGCGATGAGTTTATGCGTGCATGGCGATTAATGAGGATGGATGTTATGAGGTCATCCGTCTGGACGGCCTGGTGAGACTGGGCAGCCCCCATGAAGTGCTGGGGAACAGAGGAGAAGCGAACAGGTCAGAGGCAAGCTGAGCCAGGGCCTTTCCTCTCTCCCTCTCTCTCTCTCTCTCCCTCCCTCTCTTTCTTCGTTCTCCCTCTTTCTCTCTCTCTCTCACACATACGTACGGACTAAGATCAAAAGCAGGCCATGTGTGGGCCAGACGCACTGCTCCCAACTCACCAGAGGGACTTCACAGGCCAGACAGACATAGCATGGCAGAGAGGAGCACAGAGGGGTTGGAGGGTAGAACTGGAGCAGCGCTACGGAGAGATGGAGAGAGAGAGAGAGAGAGAGAGAGAGAGGGAGGGAGGGAGAGAGGGAGGACACTGAGGGCTGAGGGGGAAAGTGGGTTGGGTTGGGCTGGACTGGGTCCTGAAGAAGCAGGCCAGTGGGTGTGGAGCGGCTCCGGGCCGGAGAGGGACACAGCTGCACAGGACCAGAGCAGAGCATGTTACGGCCATTCAGCTCATCTTTTCCCCCACTGCTGTCGCTCCCTTTCTCTCTCTCACTTTCTTTCTCTCTCTCTCTCTCTCTGTCTCATTCTCTCAGTGCCTGTTTATAAAACTTTCCTGCCTTTGATCTACCTCCTCGCCATTTCTCTCTCTCCATCTCTCTCTCTCTCTCTCTCCATCTCTCTCTCTTCAGGTCTGCCTCTCTCGCTCTCCGTCTGTGTGTGTGTGTGTGTGTGTGTGTGTGTGTGTGTGCAGTAATGAGGGCAGTGGGTGCTGTGGTGTCACTTACTTGCTGCCTTGCTGCATTGCTCTGCCCACTGCCTCGCTCTCATTATCCGCTCCTCTAAAGGAAAACAACTTTCCCTCTGTCTTGGTTCTCGCGCTTCACACTCCAGGGCATATCACACTCACCAGCGCTCTGTTGATGGGTTGCCATGGGAGACGCTCGTGTGTATAGTGTGTATGGAGTGCACGTGTGTGTCGCTCGGTGTGTGAGTGAGTGTGTGTGTGTGTGTGTGTGTGTACGTTTGTGGATTTGTTTGTGTAATAATGCTCCCAGGGCTGTCGGAGTGTGCGGGGCTGCCTCACCCCTCCCTCCCCATCTCTCTCTCCCTCTCTTTCCCTCTATCTCTCTCTCCCCCTCTCCCTCTCTCTCTCTCCCTCTTTCTCTCTCTCGCTTCCTCTCTCTCTCTCTCTCTCCCTCTCTCCCTCTCTCTCCCTTTCTCTCTCCCTCTCTCCCTCTCTCCCGGGCTAAAGTGGTGGCAGGGACACTTAGCGTGGCGCTCAGTGTGTTTATACCTCGCTCTGCTCTCCGGCTGCTGCCCTGACCTGATGTCATACTCCACTCCAGTAAGACTTTAATGAGACGCCCGCTGTGCTTTTAGAGCTGAGGTTGGGGAGGGAAGGCGGCCCTTTGGTCTCGGGATCAGCATGATCTTACAGGCCCTAAAGGTTACACGCCATCCACTCTCACAGCTTGGCTTTTGGAGCCTTTCCATTCCGCTGTTGCTTTGGTTTTGAGTTTGTTTCCCCAGAAGTTCCCACAGTGAAGGCAGAGTGTAGAGTTTGCACCGCAGATAGACATGCAAATATGAATGTAGGGTCATCAGTTAGCCTTGTTGATGCATAAACTCTAAAGTTGCCTGTCTATGTGTGTGTGTGTGTGTTAGAGGTGTGCGGGGCGGCAGGCATGTGTAGGTATATGTGTGTGTATATGTGTGTTTATGTGTGTGTGTGTGTGTGTGTGTGTGTGTGTGTGTGTGTGTGTGTGTATGTGTGTGTGTGTGTGTGTTTATTTCAGTATGAGGTGCAAGCGTCAGCAGCAGGCTCTGCTGAGGTCAGGCTGTGTGCTGCGTTCGTCTCATCAAGAGTTGCAGACCTTACGGACTCACCTCAGCCACCTCAAAGCATTCTGGGAAGATCAGAATGGCAAGGTCGTGCAAAGCAGTACAGCTGCAATGGCAGGTGAGAACTAATTACCGCAAACTGACACACACACTCACAAAAACACACAAACAAACACATAGGCCAAAGGCTGGAAGCGTTTATAGATTGACAGGTTTAACTGATTCAACTGCCAAACCCAAATTTGTGTGGAGAGTTTGGTCTTTGCTTGAGGCGTATGAAACCTGCATTTAGTGAAGATGGTATCATAGTAACATGGTTGCAGTGGAAATAGAAGGGAATATATTTTTAGCGCTGGAACAAAATCTCCCAGTGCATTTATCACAGAGGGCAGCCTGTTCCCCCCAACGCTGAGATAATTGCTATGTAATGATAAGGAGGCGATATGATTACTCTACTCTAATGGACCTCAGAGAGGACTCTCTGGGTTCTGTCTCTAGTCAGTGTGTGTGTGTGTGTGTGTGTGTGTGTGTGTGTGTGTGTGTGTGTGTCAGGATGTTTGTCTTCATGCGTGTGCATCTTGCTGATGTCAGCAAGTGTGTTAGTGAAACATGCAATCTCTACAAACATTTTTGAGAGCTGAGTTTTGACGTAGTCAGACATCCATAAAACTATTTGATCATTTACCGTAGACTGTTCTTTGACCGCTGTTATCATTAAGTACATTGTGATGAAGTGATATTAAGGAACATTATCTATGGTAACTGATCCATAATGTTCCATAATCCATAGTGTTACAGTTTTTCACAATTGCTAAAACTTATTTGTTTTAAACCTTCCACTGTAAACACAAACCCCAAATCTCAAACTACATTCACAAAACCTGTGACAACCTTTGCAAATCATTCACAAAGCAGTCAAAATTAAAACACTTCTGAGCAGTCATTACACACACAACACAGTTTTCAGGGCAGCCCAAATTGCTCCAGGAGAAAGTTTCATTGTTTGCAATACAATAAATGCATTTTGCATCTAAAACACAAAACAAAACAAAGCAAAACGATTTCAGAAATAAAAAAAAGTTAAAATAAAGCATTGAGAATGGGGGTGAATTTTGAGAAAAGGGTGGACGGTATCAAAAAATGTGTTTTAGCAATTGTGAAAAACTATATACCACAAAAGACAGGGATTTCAATACTGTTAATGAGAAGTACATTGCAGTCTACAGCCTGCATTGAACTGTGAACGTTGTTGATATGAAGTCCATTGTTGATATGAACTTGCACTGTTCAGCTGACTTGTCTTTTGAATGTTATGAACTCAGTGGTAATTGGCTGTGTGATGCCCAACCCTTCTCAGGTGACATGGCTCACCTCAGTCTCACCCTTACGAGGTGTGGCTCTTTGGAGGTATATATATTAAAAAAAAGCTTGTGGTTGATCCACCTCTTCTCTGAAGACTGCACACTCCTCTTGGCTGCCAAATTCCTCTCTGAGTGTGTGTGTGTGTGGGTCTGTGTGTGGGTGTGTGTATGTGTGTGTGTGTGGGTCTGTCTGTGTGTGTGTGTGTGTGTGTGTGTGTAGCTGCTGCGTCATGCAGAGTTGAGCAAGTGCACGGGGCAGAGAGGGCTGCTCAGACAGTGCGCAGGTATGTTTACTGTAGCTCTGCTGAGCTGACGCTTACGCCTCTACTTCTCACTCGGCATCTGGTCACGTGGGCTCGTCATGTGTCAGCCATGGTGGAAGATACTACTTCGAGAGACAGAGAGAGAGAGAGAGAGAGAAAGAGAGAGTGAGAGAAATAGAGAGATAAAGAGAGAGAGAGAGAGAGAGAGAGAGAAAGAGAGAGGCAGAGAGAGAGAGAGAAATAGAGAGAGAGAAAGAGAGAGAGAGAGAGAGGCATAGAGAGAGAGAAAAAGAAAGAGAGAGAGAGACAGAGATAGAGAGAGGAAAAGAAAAAAAATAGAGAGAAACAGAAAGAGAGAGAGAGAGATGGCCTGCCCTTTACTCTCACCTGTGTGTGACTGTGTGCAGGTGAAGGCCAAACTGATATGGGTGTGGGTGTGTAATTATGTGCTGTTACCTGTCTGGCAGCTTTCTGTGGTTACACTGAAGAAGAGATAGAGAGAGAGAAAGAGAGAGAGAGAGAGAGAGAGAGTGGGGGAGGAAAAGAAGAGAAGACAGAGAGATATTATTAAGGGGTCATTCCACGTCAATTCAACCAGGGCCCACGCACTTAGGTCTCAAGAAATTCTGAAAAAATTACTAGATGTACCTATGTTACCCAGGAGACACACTGTAAAATTACTCTTATGTAAGATCAATACTTTCCAAGATACAGCCAGTTTTACAGGGGGTGTCGATTTTGTTCGGCCTCTTTTTTTTGTCAAAGTTCACAAGCCCACAGCGCAAGAACTAAACCATGTAGGAGGCTCAAATTTTGCATGCTGGTACATAAATTGGAATAATATGTAGCAAAATCATCACGTTTGGTCTGGATAATCCTCCATGGCCATAGCTGTCCCTCAAAGTTGATACAAATTTTATTGGAGTTTTTGGCTGGGCTCTTTTTAAGCCTTCAGAAGACATATTTGTACTCAACATAGGCTCTTGATTTATTTTCCTTACTGAGATAAGTAGAAACACTCTCACAAAAAACAATGAACAGAAAATAAATTCCTTCAGGGTCTGAACAGCAGACTTTACAAGTCTAAAAAATCATTTTGGTTCTCATTTTCAGAGCACCCAAACACCTTGTGGGAATATACAAAGATTTTTAAATATTTTTTTTTTCTTTATTCTCCATGATCTTTTCTTTTTTAAAACACCAATTTGACTTGTCTTATGCAAATCTTTCTTTTTCACTTTCCACCCTGGACATGGGCAAAATGCACCATTGACATCAATATGTTTTGTATACAGTAAAACTGGCTGTATCTTGGAAAGTATTGATCTTACATAAGAGTAATTTTACAGTGTGTCTCCTGGGTAACATAGGTACACCTGGTAATTTTTTCAGAATTTTTTGAGACCTAAGTGCGTGGGCCCTAGTTGAACTGACGTGGAATGACCCTAAGGGAAAAAAGTCAGCGTAAGAGGCAAAGCAAGCGTTGTGTTCTGGTTCTAGCAGTAGTTCTGGTTCTGACAGTAGTTGTGCCTAGTCCCAGCTCCGGTTAGGGTGAGTGTTGGGGGCAGGCTGGGGAGGGCTGGGCAGTGGTGAGAGCGAGCGGTGTGGCGCGGCACTGCGCTGTGGTGGGGCTGCCTTAGGGACCGGAGCAGCTGCTCCTCGCACATTAATTATGATCTCATGGAGCTGCTGAGAGACAAGCCCAGACCACTCCAGCTCACAGGAGCACGCCACTGTACCCAGATCAGCCAGGGCGCCCCGCCAGGCAAACACCTCCACCCCACTGGACCAGACACGACTCTGCTCGGGTCGCACTTCTGAATCACGACTCATGATCTCAGTTACATAAACTACTCAGCAATAGTGCCGTCTGCTGCTGGTTATGGTCCCCAGATACTGATCTGTGTCACGGTGACTAATAGAGAGGAAGTGTAGGAAAGCAAGCTCCTCCACACACACTAAAACACACAAATGGCCACTATGTGTCTAAAGGTGAGTAGTACATGCATTGGTTGTCGTCAAGTCAACTCCATGAGGTGAACAGCAGTGTCATCTGTGCCAGGGTAGATAGAGGGAAGGAGAGAGAGAGAAAGAAGGAAAGAAAGAAAAGAAAGAGAGAATGCATGGGAAGAGAGCCGACTGGGAGAGCTGGCAGTCTGGGGGAGACCTCGTCTTGAACCAACACTGTCAGTCATCAACCCTGCCGTCTCTTTTGTCTCTCCCCGCTGCTTTTGTTTAGCCGTTTGATTAGCAAATAGTGTTGACGTGAAGAGCTGTGCCAGCGGCGATACTAAAGCGCTTGGGCATTTTCTCACACTGGAGCAGTGTCCTTACTCATTATCAAACAAGTCACTACTGAAGTCAAGCACACAGTTGGATTGTTCAACTCCCAATGATTCATCAATATTTTCATATTAGCTGTCAACCCTTATTTTAGTATATGTCTTTATACATGTATAATATTGAATACGATCAACTATACAGTATAAATATATCACGCACGTATCAATAAGCCATACATTAAACTCATATATCCCATAGAATTGTATGTCTATGCTCAATAATGAAAAGAGCCTTGTTGTACTGTATGTGACGCCATTGTTCTCAGAGAGAGTATATCCTCATTTTGTGTGTTTGTTGTTGCTATTGTTGTCTCCCCAGACCTGTTGAAACTCCAGCAGGTGGTTGGCAGTAAGCAGGAAGAGCTTGGTAGGCTGCAGGGGGAGGTGCTTGAGCTGGAGGCATGTCTGTCATCGTCACGGCAGCAAGTGAGGAGCCTCCAAGAGTTGAGTGACAGGCAGCAGGAGGAGCTCCGCCTGGCTCAGGAGGCCCACATACACGTGCAGCGTATGTAGCACACCAGCACCGACCCGCATCCCAACACCAACACACACACACACACACCGCTCACACACACACACTGGCCAGCTTAGTCAGCACATAGTCATTTGAACTCCTTACAGGAAATTCATGTGACTTTTTTGGATATTGGATATGGCACACACTTGCCATGTACTGTACATAGCAATACTGTGTAAGCAATTTAGAAAGACATGGCTAGCTCCTGTTAGACGTATGCCCGGTTTGAACCTGCAAATGCATTTAAACAAACAAACACACGCTTTGAATCAGGCAACGGCAGGAAAATGTGTGTGATACTTTTACACTTTGCTTGTTTTTTGGTCTAGCCTGAGGTGAAAGCTGCCTTCAGTGTGAGAAGCGCATGAGTGTGTGTGTGTGTGTGTGTGTGTGTGTGTGTGCGTGTGTGTGTGTGTGTGTGTGTGTGTGAGTGTGTGTGTAAGGCTGTTGTTCACCATTGGCTGGGCTCTGTCCATAACCTTTTGGTCCCACCACAGTTTTCACTGGGATTATAGCCCTCTGGAAGCCCTCTTCGCGAGATGAATTGGTGGGGTCAAGCGTTTGTTTGAAATGTAGTTACAACAGGGACTGCTGTGCTACAGTTAGACAACGCTAAACAAACAATAGCAGCAGAAATGCCAGAAAACATCATAGAGTTGTAGTGCCAGTGGAGTTTGGAAAAGGGTTTACCCCATTCCTGGCTAAGCAGGGAGCCTAGCAATCCCTCAGTGGTCAACAATGTCCATTCGTTATAGGCTGGTCCATTGGTTTCCAAATTAACCTAAAGTCCACACCCATTAGGCTACGACAACTGGAAACAATTCCCAGGGCAGTGTGGTCTGACCCTGCTCACGGAGTGGACTGGGGCCTGGTCACCATGCCCACATGGGCACATATCTCTGTGACAGCTCCACGTGAGTGGATAAGACACTGGCCATTTCTCAAAACCCCACTCCAACAAGAATGCATTCTGGGACGGTGGTCATGTCATGTGCTCTCCCAAATCTCAAGTATGTCAATACAAACATGCCGGAACATTCCTGAGCAAGAAAAAAAAAAAAAACGCTCACAGACTTGAACTGTTTGTGCTCAGAATGCATATGTGTGGCGGGAGAAATGGCCACACTGTCCACACTGTCTGTCGTCCCCCGCTGTTTCTGAGCAGCTGATGTCTGAGCAGCGTCTGTTGTGGGGAGACATGTACAGGGTGTGCATGTGTGTATGTGCAAGTGCGTGTGTGTATAAGTGTGTGTGTGTGTGTGTGTATATGCGTGTGTGGGCATGTGTATGTGTGTACAGTAAATATAAGTGTATGTGTGTGTGTACAGTAGACGTGTTTGTGTGTTGTGTGTGTGTGTGTGTGTATGTATGTGAAGATGTGTAGATGTGTGTGTGTGTGTGTTTGTGTGTGAGAACAGTAGATGTGTGTGTGTATGTATAAGTGTGTGTGTGTGTGTGTGTGTGTGTGTGTGTGTGTGTGTGAGCGTATGCGCGTGTGAAGTTTAGTAGACTGGCGTGTGTTTGGCTTCTTGCTTGCGACTCCTCTGGGCGCTGTGTACAGTGTGGAGTGCCGTGTGGAGACTGGGATGGTGTGAATGTTTTGCTTTGAAATGTCACAGGGCGGCCCTGGGAAACGCTCCTCGCATGAGTCAAGGGCCCAGTGTGAGCCTGTCCTGACACCACACTGAGACAGCACACACACACACACACACACCACACACACACACACACACACACACACACACACACACACACACCACACACACATGCACACACACACACACACACACACACACACACACACATTCACCATTGCTGCTGCCAGTGGACTCACAGATTTAGATTGGCATACAGACTTGGCATACAGGCATATGGGTAAGCACGTGCACTCGCACACACACACACACACACACACACACACACATGTATTTTAAACATGCTTACTTACACAACACCTATGCCCCCCTCTCTATGCTGGGTGGTTCTTTACACCTCTCTGACACGGTGTCATCAGGTCTCCAGGAATAGCACAAAGGCTGAAACTTAATATCCTCCTATAACGTACACTTGCATAAGGGAGTGAGAATGTGTGGGACTGTGTTTGCATGTGTGTTTGTGTCTGTGTGTGTGTGTGTGCGCGTGTGTTTGTGGGAAGGTGTTTGACAGGTGTGTAATAACAGTGTTGCACAGTCTATGTGTGAATCTGTGTGTGAACTTTCATTTGGTGTGTGTGTGTGTGTCTGTGTGTGTGTGTGTGTGTCTTTGCCTGTGTGTGTGTGTGTGTGTGTGTGTGTGTGTGTGTGTGTGGGTGTGTGTGTGTGGGTGGGTGTGTGTGTGTGTGTCAGAGTGAGCAAAAGCGGGACAGGTATGCAAGGTGAACCATCTCACACATTCTCGTCTGCTTCCCTGCACTGTCTTTATCATCTTGTTGAAATTCTTGCCACACAGTAAACACTTGTGAAATGTTTCTCTTGGCAGCGAGCCAAGAAAGACGACCTTTTCTGAGCTGCCTTTCAGAAGCAGCTTCTGTGACCTCACGTCTCTGTGTTTATGTATGTGTGTGTGTGTGTGTGTGTGTGTGTGTGTGTGTGTGAAAGCGAGTGCAGTGGGGAGTGGAGGACGAGGGGGAAAGAAAGTTTGGAAAATCACTACTGCCATGATGACCTGGCTGCTTTGTCAGACTGCACATTCATTCTGCAGGTCGGGGCTTGCTGTTATTGCATAAACTCAGTGCCACGCAGCTCTCCTGTTTATGGAGCCCGGGAGCTGTCACTGCAACATTATTTTTTCTTTATATCGAAAGAACGTTTTGTTAAAACATGCGCTCATTTTATTAAAATGTGCTCTAATTTGACTTAATCATGTGCTCATTTTAATTAGATCATGCGCTCATCTTAATGATGTTGTTCCCATGTTTTAGACAAAGGACCTAGGCCAGCACAACAGAGCAACTTGTGGCTACAATGCTGCACACATACACAATTTCCCTTGATCATTAAGTCACAAGTGAGTCATTGTTACAGTAAAACACAACAGCTATTTCCAAACATAGTAGGCTAAGGGAGGCAACACGCTACAACATAATATTTACAAACTCCAATCTACATCCTGTCATGATGAGTGCGTACGGACTGCCTACAAAATGGCAGCTACAGTCTTTTAGTCTATGAAAAATCACTTTGGTCATTTGTATTTTAACATTGTTTAGTTTCTGACTTGTTGATCAAGGGGAACATCTAATGCAGTGGTTAGGAACCTATGGAGAAATTTGAGCAGGTTTTTCATCACATTACACTAGCCTTAAAAGGCGATTACACTATCGTATCAATTGAACATAAAACGGCAATAGCTGCAATTGTGTTTCTAAATGATAAAGCCTAGTTTAACCTCAGTCTTCACCTTAACTATTGTTTTATTGAACAATCTGGCTTGACATGGGCCGTTGTCATGTCAACTTCAGACTCTACAAATAACAAATAAAATCTAAAAATATTGACTATTTATGGCTCTCTGGGCTAAAAAGGATCCTGACCCCTGGTGAGGGTCTACCCTACTTTTTTGAGGTGTTGTTCCGAATGCAAGGCTGCATGATGCAACCCTTGGCGTTGGGCAATAGCACATGGCTTCAAGTGTGTTTCAGTCTGTCATGGCACAGTTCACTTTGATGGGTGTGATTAGAAAGGTACAAGTAGAACGTCTTCACTAGGATTTGCCACAGATCACAGGATTTGTCGACCTGACCTGTGTGATTTTTTTTGTATCAAATTAGCTTTTTATGGCTTTCCCAGCTAAAAAGATTCCTGACCCCTGGTGAATTGCCAAACTTTCCAGCTTGTATGTTTGTGCTGCCTCTCCTAGTTCCTGTAAGGAAAATGTAGGAACGAAATACCGGTAATTAAAATGACAACATGATTCAAAAAACAAGCACACAAAGCGTAAGCATAGGATTTTATAAAAAATCTTTAATGACAAAAAGAAAATCTTGCAATTACAACTCCTGGGCTCCATAACTATTAATTTAAGCGTGTTTGTGTATCTGTTAATGGGTATGTGTTTTTTAGTGTGTGTGTGTGTGTGTGTGTGTGTGTGTGTGTGTGTGTGTGTGTGTGTATCGGCCATGTGTTTATGTGCGCGTGTGTATAGGGATGTGTGTGTGTGTGTGTGTGTGTGCCTGTGCTGTCTTAGCCTCAGCTATCCACCTCGCCTGGTCATGTCACAGTGACCAGAAAGCAATTATCAGCATATTGCTGTAGAGAGAAAGGCAGAGAGAGAGAAAGAGAGAGGGAGAGAAACAGAAGAAGGAGAGAGAGAGAGAGAGAGAGAGAGAGAGAGAGAAACAGGGAAAAAGAGAGAGCCCTCCCTTCCCTGGGCCTCTTTAGCCCCATAGAGAAAATGTCAGGCTGACACAGTGGAGAGCACTTTCTCCTGAAAGACACGTCTCCATGAGCCGCTCTCAGACGCACTCTGCCACACACACACACACACACACACACACACACATGCACACACGCGTACACACACACAGACCCCACCACGCACACTCCCCCCCCTTGGCCACCGCAGAAAAGAGAGAGGGGGCAGAGAAAAGATGGGGGGAAAACGAAAAAGAAAAGCAAGTGCCATTGAGTCAGCCCTCCAGGAGGAACAGAGGGGGGAGAGGCTGGCACCGGCAGAGTGTTCCAGAACAATCCCGCTGTTAAGGCGTCTGAGTGGAGGAGAGGCTGGGGTTGGCGTCACACCACTCTGAAGAGGCGTTCTTCAGGTGGCCAAGGAATTAGTGCACTCACTCATGGATGCATGGCTGGATGCTGTATGAAGGCATTTCTTCCTCAAGGCTTTGGTTGAAATAACACCATATTGATAGTAGTAGTAGACTGTGTAAATATGACAATCACAATCTTGGCAATTTGACAATTGTCTTCTCTGCCACCATTAAGACTTCATATTTAAGCTCTGTTGTTATGTGTAGGTAGAGCTCCCTCCCTCTCTCTCTCTCTCTCCTCTCCTGTCGTCCTCCTCCTCTTGTCAGCCCCTGTGTATTTTGGTCCAGTGGGCTAAAATGCTAATCATCAGGAGAAAGGAGCTGGAGGTCAGGCTGACTCGCTCCTGCTCCTGCTCCGCCGCTCCGACCCAGGCCAGCCACTCAGCCACTCCATTTGAGTGCTCCTTTGGTTGGTCTCAGTGTGTGTGTGTGTGTGTGTGTGTGTGTGTGTGTGTGTGTGTGTGTGTGTGTGTGTGTGTGTCTGTGTTTGTGTGTCTGCGTGCTGTGTCAGCTTGTCAGTATTTGCAGGTCTATGGGTATGAGGGTGGGAGTTTGTACCTGTGCATTTCTGTGTGTGTGTGTGTGTGTGTGTGTGTGTGTGTGTGTATTTGTTTGTGTGTTACGCCATCTGTTTCTGTTTTTCAGTTTTCAGCTTCTCTGTGTTTGAGTGCACTGCATTTTTTAAGAGCCGTGTTTTTGCGCTCTGCTGTAGCGATTGAGGGCCCTGCTTGGAGGGTGCTGCTGGGGGGAATCAGGTGATAGGGCCCCCTGGAGAGTCATCAGCAACACGGGGAGGGACACATTTCACCGGCGCGCCAGTCAGTCTCCGGCAGGTTTGTGCGGAGACATCGGGTCAAAGATTAAGCCCCGCTCGCTGCTCCAGGGCCGGCTTGTACAGCTCCTCTTCTCCCTCTGGGGGAGTCGGTCAGTAGCCCGGCGAACACCAATGACCCAGCCAGCAGCGCCTCACACTACACAGTAGTGCCAGTGATAATCTGTCTCACAGACTCCTCTCTCATCCCTCTCTCTCTCTCTCTCTCTCTCTCTTGCTCTCTTTCTCTCTCTCTTTCTCCCTCTCCCTCTGTCTGGCTCAGATCTCCCTGCTCTTTTCTTCTCCTGTCTTCTTTATGAGGCCTTCTGTGCTGCTGGCGTGAGACGGGGAGGGCTCGGGTCCTCCGCAGCAGGCATCAGATGTCGGCAGACTGAAGTGATTAATGGCGCGCCTCTCAGTGCCGAGGCTGTTTGGTTTTTGTATTTGCATTTGTAACCAGAGGGACCTGCAGAATGATAACAGGCGAACAGGTGGCGAGGAAGGGAGGAATGAGAGAAAGAAAGAGAGAGAGAGAGAAAAGAGAGAGAGACAGAGAGAGAGAGAGAGAGAGAGAGAGAGAGAAAGCAAGAGAACTCGGATGATACAGTACACCATGATCCAGTGCACTATTAGAGTAGAAAGGTAGCTGGCGAACGTAACCATTAAGAGCGCGTAGGAGAAAATGTGAGGAAAGGTATTTACATGGGGCTTCTAAAAGGGCTGTTAGGATTGGAGGGTCACTAAGAATGAAGGTGCCTTGTGATTGGTGGCTGGGGAGTTTGCTTATGAGTGAGTTATTGTTTGTGTTTGCGTGTGCAGGGATGAAGGAGGAAGTGAGAAGTGTGAATTTGAATCTTCAGAAGAGCCAGTCAGACTGTAAGCACATAGAGGAACAATTACAGTAAGTGCAAAACATCCATGCACACACACACACACACACATGTATCCACACGTGCGCACAGGTGCGCGCCCACACCCACAAACGCACCCACCACACACACACACACACACACACACACACACACACACACACACAAAGACATGCACAGT
Source organism: Alosa alosa (assembly GCF_017589495.1). Lineage (NCBI taxonomy): Eukaryota > Metazoa > Chordata > Actinopteri > Clupeiformes > Clupeidae > Alosa > Alosa alosa. Next base: position 4,204,406 of record NC_063203.1, on the reverse strand, counting down.
CACACATAAAAACAGACACACACTGTTTCACACTGCCTGTCTCATATAGTTACGCATGTATGGTCACACACAAGAATGTTTAGTCCCCCAGGCAGGATAGGAAAGCAGTTACACACACACACACACACACACACACACAGTCACGTATTATTGGATTCTCAAGTGCCCAGTGTATGCATGCGCACACACATACAAATTTGCCACCCACACACAGAAAGACTCAAATGCCTGCAAACCTGAGCATAAATATCTCACATGCCCACACACACACACACGAACACACACACACACTCTCATGTGCGCACCCACACACTGAGGCATGTTAGCACTCCCATGAGATGCTGAGCCAGGTGGAATGCGTGTAGGAAGGTTAGTGGCAGGTCAGCGTGAGGGCCCAGGCCCTCTGGCATGCTTGTCACCCGAGCAGCGTCGCCTTTGGGACATGTCAACTCCAGGTGCCGTGTGACCTCACCCTGTAAACACACACACACACACACACACACACACACACACACACATAATCACTCACGGATCCTGCCCCCCCAGTCCTCCTGCATGGCGTGCCCACTCTGCCTCCGGAGCTTAGCCTAGTGGCTCACGCTGCAGTGCAGCCGAGGCGCCGGCCCCTGGTCAGGACCGCGCTTAAAGCCCCATTTATCTCCACAAACACTCCGCACTCACCGGCCACTGCCAAGAGCAATAAAACCTGGCCGTTCGACACGGTCTAAAAACAGGCAATCTCTCTTTTTCCCACTCTTCCCCTCCTCTCTCTCTCACTTTCTCTCTCTCTCACACTCTCTTACTCTCTCTCTCTCCCTCTCTCTCTCTCTCCCTTCTCTCTTTCTTTTCTCTCTCCCACTCATTTTCCAGTTTGAGACAGATTTGTGGGTGTTTGAGAGGCTGGGGAGTTACTGCTGTTAAATGAGGCATGTGTGCGATAATGGTCATTTATCTCCCTCCGAGTCACTCAGCCGAGTCCGATTTATAGAAAGGTGTTTGTCTTTCCCTCTCACATTAAAAAAAAACGAGTGCCGGGCTGACACGAGCAATGTAGCGCCTTATCGGAGCTAAAATTAGACTCATTGGGAAATCATCTCCACGAGAAAAGAGTTGTTATGACACAAGAAAACAGACAGCTCCCTGACCTATGGGTGCGTCGGCGGCACTAACTCTGGGCTTAAGCGCTGCTCTGGTCTAGATTAGCGTCTCGCTCCCTGCAGACTCTACTCTCCTCCATTCCTCCTTTGTACTGCTCCGACGGTCATATTTTCTCCTTCTCCCCCCTCTTGCCAGTTGTCCAGTCTCACTATATCAAATGCCAGGCTGTGTGTGCCGGCCAAGCTGCCGGTTAGCAGGGCTCCTCTTCCGTCCTCATCTGCCTCATACTCACACTGACCACTTGTGCTAGTCTCTGTCCCCAGTGCTCGGTCAGTCTCCTCCTGTCTCTCCCCGCCTGCCACTTTACTCCTTCTAGCTGTCTCTCTCTCTTTCTATATATCTTTCTGTCCTTTTCTCTCTCTCTCTTTTTTTCTTTCCCTGTTTCCCCAGCAATCCTCCTCCTTATTTCCTCCACTGGCTCTGGTAGGAAAGATAAGAGGCTATTTTCCTCCTGGTCAGTCGGAGCTGTCACGAGTCCGTGTGACGCGTGTGCGATGCGATGTGACAGCCGGACAGAGAACGGCCTTCCCCCCGTCGGGGGAGCCCCGCGTGTGGCGGCCCCGTGGGAGACGGCGGCGAGGGGGCCGAGATGCGTGCGGTGTGGCCCCTCCATCTCCAGCAGTCCACCGGAGTCCACATGAGTTAATAAAGACAGCTGACCTCCATATACGCGGGCTCTCCACTACAGGGCTAAATGGGGAAAAAAGGGAGGCAGAGAGGAGGTGGAGGGGAGAGAGGGATGGAGTTGATTTCCGTTTACAGTTTCAGCACGGAATGCGCCCCCTCTATACATAGACGAGAAGGGAGACTTAAGCATGCTCCCCTGATGTCTTCCTGTCGCATGGCACGCCAGTGGAAAAAGCGGCGAAAAACACGCTAAAGGATTTATCCTCTGTGTCCTGACTCCTGGGGAGGAGAAGGCCATTCATCTTCACAGTGCACCGTGCAAACCACCAGAGACCTCTGCTTCTGCTGCTCCCACCATTACGGCCCAGAGCACCATAACCAGCGCTGTCTGAACTCTTGAACTCCTCCCATAACAGGAGACTGAGCCTGGCTTTGTAGCTTTCTTCTTCGTTTTTTTCTTTGTTTGGTTTCTGGGAATTAGAGCGCTTTGTTTCAAAGTCAATTTTGGAGGCATTTCCCCACCTTACCTGTGTCCATTGTGCTTGCTTTGCACTGTGCCAAAGCTTATCACATCATCAGGGCCATATCTGTGTTTGTGTGCAAACGGTGTTACCATAACAACCAGTCGACCTCTAACCTTCCCATCTTCCACATCTGGTGTGCTGAGGAGTCTGCTTGTTGCCGTAGAAACACAGCAACCTGTCAAGAGTGGTTAGGGCTAATTTAGAGAGGCATGCTTTGGAGTGGGTAAACACAAATTTGGTTGCTATGACGGCCCCGCATGATCTCTTTAATGGCAATGGTGACATGCACTCAATTCATCTTATTCTGTTGACAAACATACTTAGACATGTCCACACACACACACACACGCACACACTCACACCAACACAACGTCGTGAGAACAACCTCCCAGTCCTGCGCACACAAATGTTTGGAGTTGTTAGGGAATCCGTATTGCCTGTCTAAAAGTAGTCTGCGCCAGACTGGTTGAGAACATGCATGTACACATCTGCACATGCACTTGCATATCCTGGAGCCTCCACTGTGAGTAGAGCTGAACAAGAATTTGTGGATACTATAGCCACTATATAGAATGTGTGGATACTATAGCCACTATATAGAATGTGTGGATACTATAGCCAGAAGCCCAGGGCTGTGAGAGACACACAGTTCCAAAGCTGGAGCTGGAGCCTGATGTGTTTGCATTCATGACACTGAGGGCCAGATGCACTAATGCTTTTGCACCCACTTCAGGCCTATTTGTTTCACAACGTGCGTGTAAAATCATGGCGAAGGTACGTACAAACAGGCCGCACTGAGGTAAAGGCGCAGACTGCCTGTTGCGGGAGCTGAAAATGGCAAATTGTGTTTTTCCGTGTCATGCATATGCATTCATGGGAGGGTCAAGGGCAAAGTGGGAGTTTGCAATAAAGAGGGAAGGGGAGGGGAAGTGTAAAGAGCGCCTAATTGTGTATTCCGTGCATGGGCGTAGATTTAGGGTGGGACGCTAAGGACTAGTCCTAATCAATATTTTAAGATGACAAAATTGTCCCCACCAATATTTTAAACTTATTTGTGCTGCTGATCATTCCGACCGCCAGCACAACAGTACAAGAAACGTCGTCATGATTTGCTGAAAAACAGAGGGGGAGGGGGAAGGGTTATCTGACATTCACGCTACAGTAGGCCAACACGTACAGAGAGTGACAAAGCACAGGCTACTGCTTGTTTGCACCGGCAGTCAAGCGAGCGGGTGTGTCAACGACAACGGTAAATTAGGGCTGTCTGCCCACATAGCCTATCCCAAAAAAGGCCAGAGTAAAAACATTGTGATATTCCCTTTGCCCTTCAGCATGTACATGTTTGCCCCTTTTTGTGGTTTGTAGATCAGCTATGCCACCCATAAATACGAAGTTTTTTCATTGCAGTCTAGGCAAAATAATTAGCCATTTTACTGTGTAAAATAGCATTAGCTGTTAGGATATTACCCAGGATATTGTCACAGCTAACCTAGCTTCTGTAATCTTTCAACCAAAGTTAGGAGTCATGTTGAATAAGGGTGTGCCGCACAGACAGCTATAAGCAGGGTGCGATTTGTAGGGGGGGATGGTGAGGATTCCCCCCCCTCTGGTTTTCCCATCCCTACCTCTGCTAAATTATTTTTATCGTCGGGGGGGACAACATTTATCCCACTCTGCCCCTCATATTGATTAATGCTACTTCATATAAGTAAAGCGCTGCAACGTGAGAACAGTCTAGTAGGCTAGCCTACATAATAATCTGACATCAGAAACACACCGTCACCGTCAGCACTGATGCTGCTGACACAGTGGCTGCGTGATAACTTAATTTGGCCTTGATCGTGCAGGACATTTCAGAATGTCGAGTGTGTAATCCATCATAAATGGCTAGGTTCAATGGAAAAGTTAGCTGGACAAATGAAAGAAAACGAGAAGGATTCAGTAAAGCATAATAATGTTTTAGGACCTTCAAAATTAGAAAACTGATGCAACTGAGATGGAGGACAACAACACGTAGAGTAGAACGTAGGCCTATTGTCCGAAGGAACCTACATTAAATGAGGAGATGAGCTGAATGTCAAAAAGTGTTACAGAAATTGCTTGGCATCGCTTATTCAGTGGTTCTCTACCGAAACACCTGTAGTTTGCGGAGGGCGAACGAGAAAGCACTAGTTTGATAAATCAGCCAGTAGTAGACAAATAACTTTTAGAAATAATCTGTACTGCAAAAACGAATGTTGGTGGGTATTTAAACTATCTAGCGGGTGTTTTAACAGCTGCAAGAAATAGAAGCTTCATGGTCTTTATGTTCTGGTTCGTAAATTATTTTCATAAAACTTCAAGTTGCCCTATAACTTTACTCTCCAAACTCTTCACTGCACTGTAGGCAATTAACTGACAGTATGATAGGCTATTTATTTTCTGTAGGCTACAATAAACACATTTATTTTTTTTTTTCAACTTTTTGCAATATTACGACTTGGCTACTGAGCATAAAATCAGCAGGAGAGAGAATGCACGTAAGCCTACATGGCGTGTAAGCGCAATGTGTAGGCTATTTGGTTACCAACTAACACTGTTAGCCAATTCACTAACTTAAGACTTCAGTGCCATCATATACAACGTTTTTTTTACACAACAAATACAGAAAGGATGGAGGCAGCAAAAGTAGAGAAGTCATTTCAGATGGGGCAAGAACAAGGTGAATTTGTATGCTTGTCAAAACGTAGTCCTACCCTACATTAGAGGAGCTGATCATCATACCAAGCACACTCGCTGTTTAAAGTCAAACTAAAACTAAAATGTTACAAAGGTGGCAAAAATAATATAGGGTATTATTAGCCATGACATTTTTTTTTTTTTTTTTGGGGTTGTGGATGTGTCCCCACCAAAGCTGAGACCAAACCTACGCCCTTGATTCCGTGGTATGTACAAAAACTGCCTGTGAAAGCGCACGTCTATTCTGCACCTAAATATCTCCGCCTTGTAAAAGCAGGTGTTAATCCAAATTGCGGTTAAATGCGTTAATAAGAGAACCTTTCAAAGACAACAGAATCGCTATTTAGAGCACCAGTTTTGCGTCTTTGTACTATATCAAAAGCAACCTTAACTTTCGTTGGCCTTTCGAATGTCTTACTTTAACTTTCACGTCATCCACTTAAACTTTCCTACTTGCTAGATTTGACTAATCTTCCATAGTCTACATGCACAAGTAGTTTGGGTAGAACTCCTGCTCTTCATTATCTCCCTGCTTGTTGACATTTTTTGATGTATTGTATTATTTCATGATCGCTAAACGTTTGATTCTTTTTAATGTTGTCATCAGTTAACTTCATTGAACTGCACTTGTATGTAGGCTACTGTATGACGTTCAGTTGTGGACGTTTGTAAATTGTGGTAGGGGGCGGAGAAAGGCGCAGATTACCCGATGAAGTGAAAGTTTGATAAATACCACGTATGACAGCATTCGTTATTTGCAGTTTGTCCATGGCACTGATAACGCTACGTTCGTAAATGTACGTACATCTGGCCCTGAGAGCTTTTAGCTGGAGGCCTCTGTCTCATCATGTAGAACAAAGTGTGATAAATGTAAATAAACAGATGAGTGGAGTACGTTGGAGGAGAGCTGTTTAAACTATGAGAAGTCAGACCGTGCCATCAATTTGTGTTTTCCCTAACACTTGACTTGTGTATCCTAACACACACACACACGCACTGAAACATTCTCAAGCACGCATGCAAAAGTCTTCCACAAGCCCACGAGCCCTTTGATGTGTGTACTGGTTTTCAGTTCCCTGGAGATGTGATGTCACCTGTGTTTACTTACGGCCCTGGCAGTAAATGGAGTGGAGCCGCGCTGGTGGTTACGCCTCATCGGCAAGGCTGCCAGCGTCACAGGGCCCTGTCACCTCCCCAGCCCCACACACTCACACACACACACACACACACACACACACACACACACACACACACACACACGCTCTGACGTCCACCACCACAGCCAAGGTGTCCAACGGAGGAGAGCCAGCCAGCTGCAGGTGGCCATGTGGAGCCATAGCCTGCAGCCTGCTGCATTCTGGGAGAAAGAGCCTCGGCATGCCAGGGATTCCACAGCCATTTGTTTCCCTTTTGCGAACCTCAAAAGAACAGGGCCATCCGTAATTACAGAGCCAGAGGAACGAGGAGGAAATGAGGGAGACATGAACAGAGAGAGAGAGAGAGAGAGAGAGAGAGAGAGAGAGAGAGGCAGGGGAGAGAGAGACAGGGAGGGTGAGACAGTGACAGAGTGTGATTGAGAGTGATGGGGTGGTAAACATGGCTTTGTAGGTAAGAGGCAGACACTAGCAGTGCACGCAACACCAAGTGCACGCAACACCCGACACTTTTGTGAAAAACGTGTTTGAAAAAAGAAAAAGCATCAAAGAGGACTGTATACTATTCAGTTAGGTGAGTTAGTTGTGAATGTGATGGACAGATCATGGACACAGTCAGTGAGTGACTTTTTCAAAGTCAAGAGAAGGTCTGAGTTCCTGCTCTCCCTGCTCTCACAGAAGTTCTAAACAAAACAGGCCAAGGCCTTTTCTTTTTGTGCTGTTCTCCCCATCCATCCACTACCTCCACTTTCAGCAGCTCCCACCTCTGGCCACCCCACCCCACCCCCTCCGCTCCGCTCCTCTCTTCAGCACTGCCTTATCTCCTGTGTCACAGGAATCCAGGGGAAATAAAAAGGTTATCTTAACCCGCTGTCAGATAGAAGCGTGTCACGGAGCTCCATTGGACCGTCTGGCTACAGTAATAAACAACGGCGTGGGGGAAAAAAAGCTGCGGAAAGGAGAAGCACAGCACACCATAACACACCAAATCACCAAGTCAGATAGCGCCTGCCACCCTTGCATGCACGCACACACACACACACAATCACACACACATTGCCTCACCCTGTCTGAGAGATAGCAAGAGTAGGGGTGAGATTTACCCGTGCTTTCATCTCTAGGCCTCCTCTCTGATTTCTGGTCGTGTTGCTCTTCCTCCCTCTTTCTCTCCCTGTTTCTCTCCGTCCCTCTCCCTCTTTCTCTCCCTCATTCTCTCCCTCTCTCCCTCTGTCTCTGTGGCGTCGGGGCCTTCCGTCGTGGCTCCGGCCGCAATGTTGATGAGATGCTAAGAGACGTCCGCTTGGCATTCCATCATGTGAAGTGCGTGTGTGGGAAGGGAGTTATTACAGTGGACAAATAACACCAGTTAGGAAAGAGCTCCCCCTGACCACCCCCACCCCCTCTCCTCACCCCTCCCCTACCTCCGAACCTTAACCTTGGAGAGAGAGGGAGAGGGAGGGAGAGGGAGGATGGGAGCGCGTGAAAGAGAGAGAGAGGGGGGAGCCTCATGTTGTCTTTGAAGTGCGGGGCCTCTCGTTCCCTCCTCGCTAACGTGATAACGGTGAGCCCCTGGGGGGACGTCGGGGAGACGAGGGGAGTAAGGCGAGAGAGGAAGAGCAGGAGGGGGCGGAGGAGGAGGAGGTGGAGGAGGGAGGTGGGGGTCCTCTGGCTATCCCACCGCTGCAAGACAGACTGGGGCTCAGACATGCGAAGCCCTGCCTGGATCCTGATCGCGTGTGGCAGGAAGGTCATCGGCCGAGCCAGGCCGCCACAAAGCCAGAAAGAGGATTTGTTGGAGGAGTCGTGTGTTGCTGTGGAGTGAGTGACTGTGTGTGTGCGCGTGTGTGTTAGCGGGCGGTTAGCGAGTCTTGCACGATAGTGCTTGTCCGTATTAGGCTGGCGTTCACATGTGGCTGAGCGCTTTATGGTGAATTAATGCGCTGAAGTGTAGAGAAGAGAGTGACACACACGTAAATATGTTTGCACACTAAGCACTTTTCATCTCGCAGGCCCCCTCTCTATCACACACACATGTAGGCACACGCAAACATGCCATACACATTACACACACACACTGACACAAACACACACGCACACACATATACGCTTTTCCAGCAGACAGGCAGGAACCACTACTTAATGGAACGCATGACAGCATGAGGCCTAAACTGACCTTTGCTGTCAGTCTGTTTTCCTCTCAGTCAGATGCACAGACACCTATACACATCATTATACATGCCTATATCCTACTGCAGATGGCAAAATACCCAGAAAGCCTTCGGCTAATTGTTTTTACCTTTAAATGTCTTCTGTTAATACAGAACGTAGATTATGTATCTTCCTGTTACATACGTTTTTAATCCAAAGTGACCTTTGGTCAGGTAATAGGTGCATTCAATCCGTATGACTGTTTTCAGGGAATTTAAACCACAGTTTTGGTTTCACTTACAGGAACACATTAAGCATCCCCTACCCCCACCCTCCACACCCCCATCCCATCCTCAGACTTGCCAAGGTAATCAGAAGGGGCTGTTAGGTTGTGAGGTAAAGAGCAGCCGGGGCAGCACGTCTGCTGGGGATGGAACGCATCAGTGGGCTGCAGCAGTAGCTCCCCTCCTGTCAGACAGCAACATCAAAGCCAGGGGCTGCTGGGTGGGTGTGTGGGGGACTGGGGGTGGACAAGCACAGGGGGGTGCTCTTGGAGCTGTCTTCCGTCTGACATCCACCCCCTAGCTGCTGCACGCTCAGGGTGGTGGTGATGGTGTTGGGGGATGGGGGTGGGTGGGGGGGGGGATGCAGATGGGTACTGGTGCTGGCCTCTGATGATGGTGATGATGATGATGATGATGATGCACATGGCTGTTGTGTGGCAGGACGAGGAGCCGAGAGATTGAGGAGCTGCGCAGCGGACAGATCCAGTGTGAGCGCGAGCAGAGAACAGCACTGCAGAGGTGTGTGCTCACCACACATTCACCAAATACTACCAGCAGGACACACACACACACACACATACACACACACACACACACACACACACATACACACACACACACACACACACACACACACACACACACACACTGTACATAGAAAGAATGCCATGTCATTTGGTATAATTAAGTTATGTGGTGAATGCATATGTGTGTGTGTGTGTGTGTGTGTGTGTGTGTGTGTGTTTGAGGGTGTGTGATGTTGCGTGTGCCTGATTGTTTGCAGAGCAGCATTCTGAGTGCGTTGCGCCTCAGTCATCTGAAAGCCATCTCCCGTCTCATGAGGTGACTCACATTCCTGATAAAAAAGAACAAGGAGGAGAAAAAAGAAACTTGTTACATGACTGCGCTTTGTTTTTCACATTCCTCCCTCCCCATAGTTTCTGCCTCTCTTTTCTTCTTCTTCTTCTCCTTCTTCTTCTTCTTCTTCGATGCGATGCATCACGTCTTTTTTTTTTCATCCTTTCGTTTGAAAGGAGCGATCGCCACAGAAGCGTGTCGGGGAGAGGCGTTTGAGATGTGCTTCTGAAGAGCGCATGAAAGCATCTATCCTGCGGAATATCAGAGAGTGCGCAGACCTCAGTCACAATGC